>NW_026261050.1:0-25517 GCF_024613125.1 Pisolithus orientalis | reverse complement strand
CAGCCTACACCTCCACCTCGCCCGAGAACACGTACAACCTGGTCTTCTTCCAATCGCATTTCGGCTGTGCCTTCGGGTTCAAAGGGATAGAGCGCGCGATAGAGACCTGGCAGGAGGTCATCCCCAGCGAGGTCCTCGTCCTCGTCCTCGTCGGCTTGTGAGAAAGAAAGATCTGCGGAATCGGCGGGAAAGTCTTCCTGACATCGAGGTACTCAGCATCCGAATCCGAGTCAGCTTCGAAGTTGCGATCTAGGTCAGATCGGCTGGGTACGTCGGGGCTTGTAATGTCGGAGGCATTACGGCTGCTCATACCCATACGGGGGGGTATACCCCATCCCCATCTGAACGCTCCCCACCCATTTTGGTTTCCCCAACTATCGTCATCATCGTTCCCGCCATCTCCATTCTCACTGCTAGTGGTGGTTGTAGTCGTAGACGAAGTTGTGGACGCAGTAGACGTGGAGGAATGTGTGCGTTTGCGGAGTTTACGGGCTAGAACGCGTGGTCGGTTTGGGCGCGGTACATGCGGGCCATTGCCTGAGAAGCGGACGTCAGTGGAGGGAAATGCGTAGTCACGGATACAGATGAGATGGGGAGTCGGTGTAGTCAGAGATCGGGGCTGGGATGATGGGTAGGAGCGGGGCGTGTCGAGGTCATCTTTGATGATGCAGGAGGTGGGCGCATCGATGGTTTCATTGGCATCGAGCTCGGTCACGGATTCTGTGACAGCGGACATGGGGGTGTTTGAGATGTCTTTTGGTCGACGACCGCTTGGGTTGCGTGAGAGGCGTGGTAGTAGAAGGTGAGAGAGAGGAGGGTCCCATGCTTGTTGAGGGAGGTCTCGATGTTGTGGTACCAGATGGCGGACTGGGAACGCCCTGTTCGGGGAAGAGCGTAGAGAGACGACCCGAAGCACGACGGGGATATAACTGGAGAAGGTGGAGCTGGACGGGACGATGTGAGAGAAGTCGTGAATGCGTTGCTTAATCTGTGGACGTCGTGAATGGAGTTGGCAGAGGTCGGGGTCGGTGCGAAGCCTGAGGACGGGAGTGTCGTCGGCGTTCCTCGGATGGAGTGGTGTGGCGAGTTTTGGGGTAAATCCTGAAAGGAATGGCAATTGCGCAAGAGCCGAGTGTTGGGATGTTGAGTAAGGAGACGATGAAGCGGGGTAGGAACGAGCGAACAAGAGTCAATACACGTATAGGACTTACCACTCCATTGGGAGGGTCGACGTCAGTCAGCTGGGGGGGACTGGCACTAGGGCCTGATATTGGGAATGTGGCCGGGTCGTCTTGGTGCAGATCTCCATCTTTGGAATGTTTTTCTTAGATAGTGCAAATTCGTGTGCAACTGGGATAGGGGGGAGGCAGGAAAGAGACGAGCCTGGCGATGGAAATGGGGTCTCTGCAAAGGATAGCTAAGCCATTGGGTTCATCGGGTGGCGACGGGGGACATGCCTTTGGACGATGTCATCGTCATCGAAGGGTAACAAGTCGAGCTCAGGTCAGAGGCGATAAGCTGCCTTCTGTCTGCCTAGCGACATGTGCAACGGTGACCAGGTTGAGGATTAGGTAATCACCACTCCATTTCGGATTCAGCGACCATGCCTGCGGTCAGGGAGAAACTCGGCCTCTCCTCGGTGGATGGGCAAAAGTTGTCGCAGCCGCGTTCAAACAGACCTCGCCCACCGACATTTATAGATACGAGTCCAGATTATCCGACGGAACAGGCTCGCAGAGCCACTTTCAGGACCAAGCAAGGCAAAGTACATCCCCGCCCCCCGGTATCCACGCATCTACGAGTCTCGTCGCTAACGTGGATCATGTCATTAGAAGCTGACGGCGTTCCAATGGGCAGTGTACGATTTCACGAGAAAGGTACCCTGTGGGCGGGTAACAACGTACAAGGACGTTTGTACTGCTATTGGCCGAGGATCCCCCCGGTCCGGTGCGTGCCGCAGTTCGCTGGATGGGGCCAACCTCTCACATAAAACGCCCTTCCGTAGTAGGAGCTGCTCTTCGGAACAACCCTTTTGCACCCTCCGTACCGTGCCATAGGGTCATCGCATCTAATTGTTACGTGGGTGGATTCTTTGGCGAATGGGGGGCCAGTCGATGCAGCGCGAAGATTCATATGCTTACCAACGAAGGTGTGGAGTTTACGACCGATGGTTATCTTGCAAACAAAGGCGTGGTTTGGAGAGGATAACGGTTCATTCTGTCAATGTGCCACTTAAACGGGTTTGATGAACTGGTTAGGAGTCTCAGAGAACGACGCTGCTGGAAGGAGAATGAAGATAAGTATTGGCCGGATTTTACGCACAGGTTGTGTCGATATTTGTGTAAATATATTCACGAGAGAATCGTACGAGGACAGCCGTGATTATGCTCGGGAACGCATAAAGACATACATACATGAGGCATATGTACATCGGGCATGTGTAGTATGTACGTGCGTGTCTAATGACAATGATCGCATAGGTAAACGCATCCTCGCATACTAAATAACCCAACTTCGCGTCACAAAAGTCCACGCAGAATGTCCGCTTCAAGTTCTCGTTCCACAGAGTATTCTGCGGAATTGGACTCAATCATCCATGCCCCGTACCGTTCTGCTGCGAGCTCACCCCGAGGGTCTGGCGAAGCAGTAGATCAACATGGTCCCGTTCGTCGACAATACGCTCCATCTCGTGCTCCCACCGCGCTACGCGCTGCTCGTAGATCGTCCGCAGTTCGTCTAGACTTACCAGCGCAGTCCCGAGAGCCCGCTTTAGTTCACCCTCTCGGGCATCGGAGTTTCCATCGGGTCCGTCGCCTGATGTGGTACTCGGCGTTTGCTAGCTGCTGGATGAGAGACGTGTTCCGTGTGCGCGCAGCACGCCGGCGGCTCGCGATACCCTTAAATGCTGTACGGACGGTGGCCATGGCTGGCGACTTGTCAAGTTGTTCCCGTCGAACGAAACGCGAAGTAAGCGAATGGAGCTTGTTAGAATGAGACGGCGCAGCAAGCAAGACCATAGTGGTATCTGTCTCAAAATCGAGTGCCTGGAACTGGTCGAGCATAATCGTGAGTGTCAACCACACGAAGAATACGTATTCAACTTACCGCTTGCTGCAGTGCTTCCCATCGCGCCTCCCACCTCCGCCGCCGCTTGTCGAGATTAGAAATATATGTCGGGTGATACTCCAGATAAATCAACTCCCTGTCATCCTCGCCCTCATCCACCCACTCCCCATCAACATCCGTGTCATCGCTAACCCACGCTACCTCCTCATGGACATCGTACCGCTCCTCTCCTGCAGTCTCCTCCCCGGATGAGCACGGTTCAGGGCTTGTGTCCCTTGGCTGCGTACTCTCTACGCGAGGAGGCGGCTGGACCTTGTCCCGGCTTGCACTCTCACTCGTGACCGCCTTACGCAAATTGACCGATTTCTCGCGCCGCTTGAGACCTCGCCCTCGGGAAGATCGGGCCGGAAGGTTTACCGGTTGATGACTTGGACTAGAGCGCATGCTCATCGAGTCAAAGCGGTGACGCGTACCACCAAATGCACGAGTCGACTGCAAGAAAGTCCATGGGTTATATCCTGATCTTGGGAACGGCGTCGACGACGGCGAAAATGTAGAGTCCGAGAGAACAGCGTGATTATTGAGCGCATACATCTGCATTTGAAGTGCAATTTGTTCCTCGATAGAGGCCGGGTCGTATGTGGTTGATGGTGCCGTTGGCGGCGCGTAGGCAACATTTCGTCGGACATGCGAAAAAGGGAACGGGTATGGAGACCCAACCGGAGCTGGACTGGGTTGAATGCTGGAGATTAGCGGGGACGGAGATGGTGCGGCAGTCTGGCTGTGTGGCGTCGGAGGGATGGGTGCATTTGGTCTGACCGACTGGAAATATGTTTGCAGATATGTTGCTGCAGGGTCGTCGTAATGCTGGTCGTCCACATGAACTTGTGTGTGCAAGGTATGCGATCTGTGGTTATGGTTGAAATTTTGTTGCACCTGTTGAGAGACTTCTACACTGCGCTGATCGCGGTTATCCCTGGCCTCGTTAAACACGCGGTTTTGCTCAGGACGCGAAGGAGGTTCTGTACGAGCATATACCAGTAAGTCTGCACGCGTTTACCATGACCACAGTACTCACGAGTCTCTACTGCTGTCCTAACAGGCACTCTTTGGTTGACGATCGCATCAAAACTCTGCAAACCAAGTTGGTCTGTGGAGCCATTTCGATGGTGCTTGGCAATGCTAGCCACCCGTTGGTTAACGGGATGTATGTAATGTGGCTCAGGAAGGTTAGCACTCGGCGACCTCGGCGTATAAGACCCAGAACCCCCATCCTCGTCATTGTCATTATGCGCATACTCGTGATCATTTTCAATTAATGTGTCGTCGTCGTCGTCATCTCTGTGAGGATCACTTCCGTGATCATACTGAAGGTGACCAGTGCTCTTCTTCAAAGCAACATCGTCTTCCTGTTCTTCTTGAACGGGTAGTGATTTATCGGGAGTACGGGTCTTCATGGCTTGTAAGGGTGGTGTTTGGCTGGCCAACTTGCTCGCAGCTGGTGGAGTCGTCCTCACGTCACTAGTAACCGGCGCACCTGAAGGTTTGCGCACGGTAGGCGGCGGAGTAGGAATTCGCGTATGCGGTGGCTGATACGGCTCGCGTTTGAAGGAGCCGTAATCATTCGTGGGCGGGCCTTCCCCTGACGAACTCTGTGCGGTGAGATAAGGCGGGGATTTGCGTTCCGGCGACAAGTTCCGTGGCTGTGGATGAATCTGAGAGGACCCTGGACTTGCAGGAAGCGGTCGGTCGCGTACTCGGACGCTCTCATTTGGTTGCTGAGCGTCCCTATCACGTTCCCGTTCTGTGCGCACCGGACGCCTTCCATTTTCCAGATCTTTCGGGCTATTATGCCCGCTCCCTCTGACCCTGTCCAACACAGAATCCTTGTAAGGGGATGGTGCCTCGCGCACGTAAACCGGACCGCTTTGTGCGCCGCCGGCGTACGCAACGCCGACCGTTCCCGGAGCGGGAGGTTGTGGTTGTTGGCTCATGGCCTGCGCATAGTCAGCACGCTCAATCTCGGCCATGAGTTCGTCAGTCATTTGCCAGTTTTCCTCCACAGTATGATATGAAGTCAGGAATTGTGGTGCATTCCTGTTGACGGGTCGCGGACAACCCATCTGGGGGTTCGCCTGGGCGTGAGCATGAATGTTCGGCTGGCTAATGGAATGCATTGGCGGAGGAGGGGCAGGCAGGGATTGACCGTGTACGTGGGCGGGGCCAGGGGAGTAATGCTCCTGCACAACGTCTTCTCGTGTATGAGAAGGCTGGACCGGTGGAGAAGGGAGCTTTGACACGTTGCCTTGTGGAGGTTGTGTCATGGGTGGAGGCGTTGAACGCTTCGATTGGGGTGACATGTTAAGGGATGCAGGGCTTCCCTGCTGAGACTGCCGCTGGTTGGGCTGCGCGTTTGCAGCACTCATGAGTTGCATGACAGAAGGAACGATCGGCATCGACTGCGACTTCAGTGCTCGTTGCCTATCGCGTGGGGACGGAGACATCTCACGAGGTGGAGAGTTTTGAGCTGGGGCTAGAAAGGACGAGTGTGAGCTACTGATTTTGCTGCGGAACCCAATATGCACAGGAAGATCCGTTTTCGCTTTTATAATAGGGATGTAGGAAGATGGATGTAGGGAGAATGGGGTAAAGGGTAAAGAATGAATCCAGACGAGAAGGAACGTATATAGCCAGACAGATGTGACGAAAAACGTAAATCACATTCGCGGTGGGACTATCGACAAACTGCGTCGGCAATCGCGAATGATCGTCAGAGAATCGTGGTCCAGTGGCGAAGTGCAAGGACCTAGTATCAGAAGCAAGAAAAAAGCTAACCTTGAGCACCAGAAAACATCAGCGTCTTTCTTGTTCGTTGGGGAGACTGACTGGACATGGGATTTTAGCGGATGCGCCCGATGTAAAAGTGATTGCGACGTCGGCTGGGGAGAGACAAGAGAACAAAAAGAAAAGTAAGATCGGAAAGGTTGATAACAAGGAGGAATAAGACGTACGCGCGTTTCCAACGTGGTCCGGACGACGACAACGTTGTACGACAGCTGCTGAGCACGCAAGGGGGTCGGCAGCCACGAATGGAAGCTGCCTTGAGGCAATGACGCCCGGATTCGGCTCTTGTAGGCTTCCGCGCCGTAAGAAGCATTTCCTACGTTCATCACCGTCCGTCAAAAGACGGCTGTCCTACACTAGAACAGCGTCAGAATGTTGGCTAGAATCCCCAGCGTATCAAGGAAACCCATGGCAGCCCATTAACCAACCATTAATTGTCTTCCGCTTTGGTCTCCATTGGAGGACAATCGACTGGGTCACGTGCCACACGGCATTGACGACGACTAATCACAGCCTTGTTCAACGTGTCTGCCTGGTGCCAGGTTCAACTCGCGGCTGCCAGGACGATAAGCATCTATCAGGCGACCAATCTCTCAGAACGCCGTAGCTGGATAGTTGAAGCAACCACTAAAACGGTATACTTTCCTTCAGGCACCCAGCTAACCGCCAAAGCATTCGACGAAGAACCGCGGTGCACGACGTTGTCGTTATGCACTAATATTATGTACACATGCTTGTGCTTTTGTCGCGGGACCCCTGGGTGATAAATACTTAACGGTATGGACATGTGTGCCAGGCCATCAAGGGCTCCATGTCCGCCGTCCACGTTCAATCCGGTATCTCGCTCAGCCGATCTCGCCTGCGGAGTCTCATTGAACTGGTGAGTTATGACATTCATATCTCAATCCAAGCAGTTGTGCAGCCAGCAACTGGCAGTTTCAGTGCAGCTGATAACGGTACTTATGCTGAGTAGAGCAAACGGTTGGAATGATGGCAAACAACCCTGGGCGTTCATAATACATAATCGGCGAAGGCCTGCGACGCCGGAAAACCCTTCCGCATTGGCCAGGTACGGATCACCTGTGAATGATGGGATCTACCTCAAACCGTCGTTTCAGGCAGCTGAGGCCCGAGCCCAGCCATTATAAACCTGGAGTGCAACTCCGCTCCACGATGAGGATCTCGTCAAGCGGCCATCACTCATTCAGGGAGTTGCATATGCGTGAACGGAACGTCGAAGAGATGGCGAGCAAGGTCTTCCACATCCACGACGCTGGGGACCTACTTTAAGTGTTCTGCACACAAACGGCGTCCACCCAATCCAGAACTGGTCTCAGTTTGAATACGTTCTGGCTTCTTGGGATGCTGAGAATGTGTATCGTCTCCAATAATGGGCTACTTACTTGAGGTCGAGCACTAAAAGTAGACGACAAAATGACCACTATGTAGGGGAACGAATTCTTACCACTGCCGTTTGGATGGAGATATGAGGGGTATTCAAGTTCGGCTTCGGGAATAGTTGCAACAGAATATTGTGATTGTGGAAAGGTCGGACCGATGTCATTGGTGCTCCCTCCGCAAGCCTGAAGAGCGCACATCAGGTGCAATTTCAAGACAAGATCTAACTATCGATCACATGGCCTCCGAGTTTGCAAAACTTTGTGAAATGTGCTCAAAGCTGGACATACAACGCATTACGCACCTCCCCCATCCC
This sequence comes from Pisolithus orientalis, assembly GCF_024613125.1. Classification (NCBI taxonomy): domain Eukaryota; kingdom Fungi; phylum Basidiomycota; class Agaricomycetes; order Boletales; family Pisolithaceae; genus Pisolithus; species Pisolithus orientalis. The sequence goes on along the minus strand of NW_026261050.1, from coordinate 17,893 downwards.
TGCCGCGAGCTGCTGCCCTGCTCAACATCCCCAAACGTGGGCAGATACCCAGCATATATCGCTCTTGGATCTGTCGGTGAAATCAAGAGTCGGCGCTTAGGTTGCGATCTTTGCCATCTCATCGCCGAAAGACTGGATAAAGAGCCCTCAGACCTCAGTGGAGAATGTCGTATAACGGAAATCTCAGAGTTTTGCAATTTCAAGTTGCCGAGGACAGTCGAGGTGCAAGATCCCAGCGTTACGCATTTCCATCTTACACAGGCCTCCGTGATTTTTGATACGTCCGAGGCGAATCTGTTCCAGGGACCTTCCCTCCCTTGGGAACTCAAATCGAGAGATACCCGAGGAACCCACTACATTCTTTGTTTGCAGGTCAGCAACAACCGTATCTTGTCAAGTTGAAGCTTAACAGTGAGATCAAGGCCAAGGCCAGATCCTACGCCGAAGCAAGAAATCCAACTCTGGTATCCACCCAAACGGAACAAGAATTTCTCGGCACCATCGGCGGCAGATGCGTTTCCGTACAAGTAAATACACAGCTCATACGCTCATGGCTCGAACAGTGTGAAAACAAGCACGGGAGGGATTGCAGGCCTTCCTTGCCACTTCCGGTGGAACAAGCTAGAGAGCCGACCTTCGTGATCGACGTGATCCAGTCATGCCTCGTGTATACTCCCTCGCAATGCCGCTATGTTGCCTTAAGTTATGTCTGGGGTACAGTTCCCGTTTACAAGCACCTTGAAGAGAACTCCCAAAATCTTCGGAAGACAGGTTCCTTACACTCATTGCCTATCCCCGCCACAATTCAAGATGCCATTATCCTAGTACACGCCATCGGAGAGCGCTACCTATGGGTAGACTCACTTTGTATCATCCAAAATGACTTGCAGATGCTGCAAGCGGAGATCACGCGGATGGGATCAATTTATTCGAAAGCTCTGTTTACTATAATCGCCGCCTCTGGGGATAATGCAGACAGTGGCCTTCCAGGTGTCAGGCGGGGATCCCGTGAACAAGTACAGAAGGCTTTGAAGTTCACCAACTGTGAACTCCTGACGGTCATTGATGTCCGTCAGACACCAGGTGGGCTCGACGACACACCGTGGGCACAGCGGGCATGGACATTCCAGGAACGAATCTTGTCCAACCGGGTGCTGGTATTCTCGGAGAGTCAAGTTTACTGGAGTTGTCGTGCAGCAGTGTTCTCAGAAGAACGAGCTCTAGAAGATGTCCGGGACATCGATCAGCGGCTCTTTTCATTCCCCCAGAAAGTCGCCGCTGACTGTCTGTCCTGGGAGCCTCTGCAGCCATCCGAGTATGGCGATCTCTATGCTGACCTGCTCTCCGGTTACCGAAAGCGGCGCTTGAGCTATCAAACAGATATTCTGAACGCGTTTAATGGCGTTTCCGAGATTCTTGCAGCACTCCAGGACGATACATTCTTCTGGGGCCTTCCGGGATCACTTTTTTCATATGCAATGACATGGCATTTCACCGGTCATTCTACACGAAACCATGTTCTTGTCCCCATCGTCGGAAGCAACGGCCTCAAAGAGACGATCCCAGTTCCTTCCTGGAGCTGGGCGGCATGGTCGGGGGACTCAAACCATCCTCCTTTTCTCCATGCTGGAGATGGCGGTCCTGTGCGACCTGTAATTGATTTCAACATAGTGGACTCAAAGCATCAGCTGATTAGGATTAAAGAACGGCCATGGCAGGACCACCCAAATGATGGCGTTCATCCTTTATGGCAGGAGCAGGAACCTCACCGGCTCCAATCTCTCACACAGTGTTCCCATTCCCAAATTGGCCAGTTGTACTTCTGGACCAGTTTTGTGAATGTAAGAGCTGTTCGACGCTGGAGAGTCCAGGGACCGCATCGGGTGGGTAGGGTGGAATACACACTTTCCCCACCTCCAGATTTTCAACCAGACCAAGGGCCCGCCAATTATCGCTCCGAAATTGTACTCCAGGACTTCATCGTGGTTGCGGCACGTGGTGTTAGAACTCTGATCCTTCTGGCTATCGAGTGGAAAGATGGTGTAGCATGCCGAGAGGGAACAGTTGCAGTTGACGAAGCGGACTGGCTTCAGATCAAGAACAGGCAGTGGCAGTTGATCACACTGGGATGATTTACATAATTACATGGAATGGATAGCTACGCACTTCATATGCTTGCCTCTTTTGCTACCCACTTTAGCATTGGAGTTGCAGTGATGAGCCGGGACGTGTTGGATGTTAAGTATCCATGTGAGTCACAGTGTTATGCAGGCCATATCCACCTATTCTGTTGGACATGATGTTCCCATCTGCCTGAGAGGAGGGTTAGGTTGATGGACACACTCTGGTTCAGATCCCCCACATAAGAGTTGATGAGTGTACTGAACATAGTGATTTAGAGGACAGAATTTTCACACTGATAATACTTATGACTGTCATTTGGATGGAGATATGGGAGTATTCAAGATTGGCTTAGGGAATAGTTGCAACAAAATATTGTCATCTAACCCATGTGGCTCTGCCCTGCTGCTTGGAAGACATACCTGAAGCCACAGTGATAGCAACAATGCATGTGTGGAGGCTAATGTGGGGACCACCAGGTATGGATGCAATAGTGAGAGAGGGTGATTCTTAAGAGGAGGCCAAAATTAAGACTATAAAGAAGGTCTCAGGCTTCTGTGGTAAGAAGACTGAGGTGCACAAGGAAAAACTAACTGCCTAAGTGCGAAGAATTATTATGTAAGCTTGTATGCTGTAAGCAAATAAACATAGGGGACACATGTTCCAACACATCCCCTCAGTGTAGCAAGTCTTTAGAAAATAATTCCCATACCAAGAGAAAAGCATTCATGCTTCTTGCATGACAGTCCCTTGGTGAGAACATTGGCGATCTGCTCATTTGTAGGAATGTACTTGATGTCTGCTTCTCCATCTTCAACCTTCTTGCAGATAAAATGATGACAAATAGCTATGTGCTTCATGTGGTCATGGAACATTGCATTGCTTGTCAGGGCTATTGCAGACTGATTGTTGACTGGGAGGGAAGTGGGCTGCATGGTCATATCCATATCTAGTTCATGTAGTAGCATTCATAGCCAAAGTATCTCTTTTGCAGCTGCCAAGACCACCATGTACTCAGCTTCCATGTTAGACAAAGCAACAGAGGTCTGTTTCTTGGATGACCAGCTAACTGCTCCACTGGACAGAGTAAAGATGTAGCCAGTTACAGAATGGCAATCATTTGCATCTGTGGCCCAGTCAGCATCAGCATAGCCTACAAGAGAGCTTGCAGAGTCTCTTGTGTACTGTAAATGCACATCAACAGTTTTTTGAAGGTATCTGTAAACTTGTTTGAGCATGGTCCAGTGTTGGTTGCCAGGGGTAGACACATGCCTGCTAAGCATGCCCACAGCAAATGCAAGATCTGGCCAGGTAGCCGGCATGGTGTGCATTAACACTCCAAGAGCACTTTGATATGCATGTAGGTCATAGGCAGGAGCATTGAGTTTCTCTAATTTTAAGTTCTGCTCAATGGGTGTGGACACTGTGCAGCTATCCTGCATGCCCATATGCTCAAGAATGAGCTCTACATAGCAATGCTGAGACAATTCTATGGTTCCCTTGTTGTGATCTCATCTAATCTCCATACCAAGGATCCACTGAGCCTCACCTAAGTTGGAGAGGTCATACTTGGCTGATAATTGGACTTTGAGGTGGTCAATGGCCTCATGGCTCTTTGAGAGGATCAGTTTTGTAGAAATATCTGTAGGCTACCTCAGTAGTGAACAAACTACTGATATATTAGATATACCTGTAGGCTACTACATTTTGAAGGTAGGCTGAGATGAGGACCTAGGAAGGAGACTCAGGCTTCAGTTAGAGAAGTCTATATTCACAGCTAACCTAGGAAGGAGACTACAGCAGTAAGTCAGTAAGGTAGCTATTAATTTAACAAAGCAGAACAGTTACCTCAGGCTTCAGTTAGAAGAAGTCTGAGGTACACCTGAAGGAAAAACAAACATCCTAAGTGCGAAGATTTATTATGTAAGCTTGTATGATGTAAGCAAAAGTCAGGTAAAGGGGACAACACTTCAACACACCCCCTCAGCATAACAAGACTTAGAAAATAATACCCATACCAGAAGAGAAATGCTCATGCTTCTTGCATGATAGCCCCTTGGTGAGGACATCAGCCACCTGCTCATTTGTAGACACATACTGGACTGTGAAGTCCCCACTCTCCACCTTTTCATGAATAAAATGATGATGGATTGATATGTGCTTGGTGCAATCATGAAACATGGCATTAGCTGTCAGTGCTATTGCAGATTGATTATTGACTAGGAGGGGGGTTGGTTGCACAATCTCAACTGCAGCTAGTTCATGGAGTAAGGTGTGAACCCACAGAAGTTCCTTTCCAGCTGCTGAAACAGCCATGTACTCAGCTTCTGTGCTCGACAGAGCTACAGAGGTCTGTTTCTTTGAAGACCAGCTTACAGCTCCACTGGACAGGATAAAGACATAGCCTGAGACTGAGTGACAGTCATTAACATCTGTGGCCCAGTCTGCATCAGCATAACGAACAAGGGAGCCACTAGGGTCCCTTGTGTACTGTAGACATGCACTCAAAGTTTTGCATAGGTACTGGTAGACCTGCTTCAGCACAGACCAATGTCAGTCTCCAGGGGTAGTGGCATGCCTGCTAAGTACACCTACAGTGAAAGTGAGGTCAGGTCATGTTGCCAACATGGCATACATCAGCACACCAAGTGCTGATTGATATGACTGAAGGTCACATGCAGGGGCATCAAGTTTTTCAAGTTTTAGGTTTTGATCGATGGGTGTAGACACTGTCCAGCCATCCTGCATGCCTATGCACTCAAGAATCAACTCTATATAATGATGTTGGGAGAGTTCTATCATTCCCTTGTCATGATCTCATATAATCTCCATCCTGAGTATCCAATGAGCTTCTCCCAAGTCTGAGAGGTCATACTTGGCTGACAGTTGGGTTTTTAGACATTTGATGGCTTTGTGGCTCTTCAACAGGATTAATTTATCACCAACATATGCAGCTACGATGATTAAGGCACTGTCTTCAACCTTGAAGAATAGACTATGGTCTGTGTCACTGTGCATGAATCCAAGTGACTCAAAATCTTCTTGAAGTCTTGTATACCAGGATTTTGGAGCTTGTTTGAGTCTGTAGAGCACACAATAAAGGTGCCAGACAATGTCACTGGAGTCTCAAAAGCCTGGAGGGGGGTGAAGATAAATTTCTTCCTCAAGTTTGCCATTCAAAAAGGCAGACTTCATGTCCATCTGATGAACTTCAAGATTGTACTTAGCAGCAAGGGCAAGTAGAATTCTTATTGTAGAGAACTTGGCTATGGGCACAAACATCTCCATGTAGTCAATACCATGCACCTGCATGAATCCTTTTGCAACAAGTCACTCCTTGTATTTATCAATTTCACCTGTCAGTCCTCATTTTATTTTGTAGACCCATTTCAAGTCAATGATCTTTTGATCAGGCAGCCAAGGGACCTCCTCATATAATCCTATATTTTTAAACATCATGAGTTCATCAGCCATGGCTGCATACCAGTGATCAGCATCAGGATGACACATTGCCTCTGTGAGGGTTGCTGGTTCATGATCACATGACATGTTTGCTTGGGACTTGCTGTGCTCCACTCCACTCATCTCACTCATCAATGCTGCTGCATACATCAGAGCCTGTGCTCTCCCTGGCTCTAGACAGTTCTGCTTGCAGCTCTCCACTGATGATGTGAAGCTTCATGTGTCCTCCACTTCTTCTCTGCCTCCTGACCTCTCCTTGGTCCCTCCTGAGTATCACAAGTTTGCCAATGTCTTTAGTAAAGACAAGGCTACTGAACTTCTGCCACACCACTTGTTCAATCTCAAGATCAACCTCAAGGAAGGAGCTTCTCTGCCCATTGGCATGATCTACTCTCTGTCTCTGCCAGAGCTTGAAGCTCTCCACACCTTTATTGACAAGCATCTTGGCTATGGTTTCATCAAGCAGTCCACCTCCACTCACAGTGCCCCTGTCCTCTTCATAAAGAAGAAGGATGGTTCACTCTGCCTCTGCATAGACTATTGAGGACTCAATAAAATAATGAAAAAAGATCACTATCTGCTGCTGCTCATCTCTGACCTACTCAACTCTCCAAGCTGTGCTAAAGTCTATGCCAAGATCAACCTCCACCATGCCTATCATCTAGTCTGCATTGCAGATGGAGATGAATGGAAAACAGCTTTCCACACTCGTTATGGTTCTTACAAGTGGCGGGTAATGCCATTTGGCCTGACTAATGCACCTGTGGCTTTCCAGTGATTTGTTAATAGCATCTTTGCAGACATGCTTGATGTCTGCATTGTGGTATACCTTGATGACATCCTAATCTATTCACAGGACATGGAGTCACACTGTGAACACATAAAAGAGGTACTCTGCTGCCTTTGAAAGCATGGTCTCTATGCCAAGCCAGAGAAGTGCAAGTTTCACTCTGACTCCATTGAGTACCTCAGTTATGTTCTTTCTCCCTCCAGTCTCACCATGTCTGCTGAGAGGGTTCAGGCAGTCTGTGACTGGCCTGAGCTGTGGAAGGTGCAAGACATCCAGTCCTTCCTTGGTTTCACAAACTTCTACAGATGATTCATTAATAACTACTCTGACATTGTCATTCCACTCACTCACCTCACACAAAAGGGTGCTCCTTGGAACTTTTCTGAAGAGTGCTGCTCCACTTTCCTCTGCCTGAAGGATGCCTTCAGCTCTGCTCCTGTTCTCACTCACTGGGTTCCTGACACTCCACTTACAGTTGAAACTGACACCTCCAACTATGCCATTGCTGGCATTTTGTCACTCACCTGCTCTGACAGTGAACTCCACCCAGTCACTTTCTACTCCCACACCATGACTGTGCCAGAACTCAACTATGATACCCATGACAAGGAGCTGTTGGCTATCTTCAAGGCCTTCCACCATTGGCAGCATTACCTAGAATGTTCTGCCCTATGTTTACACAGGAGCAACTTGCATCATCCCTCCATACCACTACCCTCATGGCACCTGTGCTCCATGCTGCCATGGTCTTCAACATTGAGTGCTTGCACTCCAACATCATCTCTGCCTTACCATCCAACCCAGTCTCTGTCAGCCATCTCCCAACTCTGACCAAGCCTTGGTGGTCCCTGGACTCTGACAGTCTACTCCACCTTGATGGTTGCATCTTTGTCCCTGACATTGATGATCTCTGCCTTCAAGTGCTTCATTTCAAGCATGACCATCCTCTAGCAGGTCATTTCAGACAAAACTGCACCCTAGAACTCATCTGCAGGGACTACATGTGGCCTAACCTCTGCTCCAATGTGAAAGAATATGTCAGGTCCTGCACTGCCTGTGGATGGAGTAAAACTCCATGCCACCACCCCTATGGTCTACTGAAGCAACTCCCTGTCCCAGAGAGACCTTGGAACTCCATCTCCATGGACTTCATTGAACACCTCCCAAACTCCAATGGCTACTCTGCCATCCTTGTGGTAGTGGACCACCTCTCAAAGCAAGCAGTGTTCATCCCTACTCACAACTCTGTCACCTCTGCTGAACTCACTAAGCTCTTCCTTACCCATGTCTTCTCCAAGCATGGAGTACCAGCTAATGTCACCTCTGACAGAGGTCCTGAGTTTGTCTCACACTTCTTCCACTCTTTAGGAAAGGCCCTTGATATCCATCTTCACTTCACTTTGGGTTACCACCCAGAAGGTGATGGCCAGACCAAGTGAACAAACCAGACCCTCAAGCAGTACCTTTGTGTCTACTGTAACTACCAACAAGACAATTGGGCTGAGCTGTTACCTCTAGTGGAGTTCACTTTCAACAACACACCAAGTGTGACAACTGGAGTTTCTCCCTTCTTCACTAACAAGGGATATCATCCAAACCTGTCTGTGGTCCTTGACCAAGACTTCACCTTTCCGAGGGCTCATGAATATGTCATTGAGCTCTCCACCCTTCATGACTTCCTCCACTCTGAAATGTCCACCACTCAGCAGCACTACCAGGGTCCAGCAGATGCCAAATGCATACCTCCACCTGAGTTCAAGGTCAGAGAACAGGCCTACATCAAAGCCAAGTACTTCCACTCCACCCATCCTTCAGAAAAACTCTCTGAAAAGTACTTAGGTCCATTCACCATCTTGGCCAGGCCAGGTACACACTCTGTCACCCTTAAGCTCCCTGACTCTATGTGCTTGGTACATCTGGTCTTCCATGTCTCACAACTGGAAGCTGCAGTGGCTAACCCTTTCCCAAACCAACAACAACCTCTGCCTCCACCAGTGGATGTTGATGGTGACCTTGAGTACAAAGTATTGGAGATACTCAACTCTAAGGTGGACCACCATCACTGCCACTGTCAACTCTTGTATTTAGTCTGCTGGGCTGGTTATGAGAACACCAATGAAGAAACCTCTTGGTTGCTTGCAACTGAGCTAGATCACACTTCTGACATGGTTTCCACTTTCCATGAACATTATCCACACAAACCTGGCCTGTACCAACCTCCACTGTAATACTCTGCCCACATAACCTTCCTCCATGGGCCAACTCCACCCCTTACTGAACTACCTTGAGTACTTTAGAATTTCCTCTGCTCATCTGTCTTACTTCTCAGACACACAAATAAAATCACAAGTCTATTTCATAGTAGTACAAAAAATATACAAACTAAAAACATAAAGACAAAAGAAAAAGAAAACTACCCTACTCCTCCATTGCCTGTTCCTCTCCACCAACCTCCTGTTCTTCTCTGCCTTCTTGCTCTCCTCCAACTTCCTGCCCTCCTCTGACTTCCTCCTCTTCCTCATTGTCCCCATCTGCACCTTCATCTGCTTCATCATTCTTGTCCTCTGCTGCCTCTGACTGCAGCCTCTTCCATCCTCCTCCTGCATGCTCAAACTCAGCCATCTTGGCCTCACACACATCCTCCCTCCCCCTCATCTCCTCCCATTCTGCCCACTTGTGGTACAGCCCCCACTCATTGGCTGTCTGCTCCATGGCCTCCACCATCCACTTGGCTGCCCTTGCCATCCTCTTGAAGGCTGTTGCAGCCCTCTCATGTGCCTCTGTGTACCTCTCCACAGCCTGCAGCTGCCACTCCTGCTCCTACTCTGCTCACCAGGAGGAGACCCCTGCTCCTGAGGGTCCCTCATGCAGTGTCTCTGGCTCCTCCTCACCTTCTCTGCCTACCTCCCACTCATTGTCTGCCTCTTCCATCTCCATTGCTCTCTCCTTCCCCTTCCCTCATGGCCTTTTCTTCTTCTCCCCTTGGGAGCTCCCTGTCCCTGCTCTCTTCTGTGATGGTCCCACCACCATGTCCTCCCTCATCCAGCTACATACCTTTTTCTTCTTGTGGCAGGGCACACAGGCCCTGGTCTTGCCTTGTCCTGGCTCACACTGCCCTGCCATCAGACTCACTACACAGTGAGTGCAGGGGGGCTGCATGGTCACAGTGACCACCACAGAGGTCCCAGGGACCCTCTGGGCAGTGTTGACATCATACACCATACTGCTTAACCTGGAATGAAAGTAAGGTAAAATAAAAGTACAAGTCAGCTCCACCTGACTTGCAGTACTCCACCACTCACTTTTGTGTGGCCTCATCCCACCTGGCCTGGGCCTTCTGCCTCCAGTCATGCCTCCTCCACCTTTTGTCATTTGGCCTCCTCTCATTTGGCCTTGCACTCCACCTTGTGCTCCCTCTCTCTCTGCTCCACCTCCTCCCACCAACAAGCTTTCTCTGTGTTCTTCTCATGTTTGGTGTTGGTTGAGTCATTGGTGAGGATGACCAATGTGTTGTCCATGACTTGGAAGTAGTTGTGGGAGTGGCCTGGGGTTGGCTGGGGGGTTGTGTTCTCATGCTGGAAGGACATGATGATGGGGGAAGAAGGTATGGGTTTTCTGTGCCCCAAACATGTGTTTTTAAGTGGTTCTTCAAACTCTGATGGAGCTCCACCACAGTTAAACTCTGGTCCTTGAGGCATCAACTAATTTCAAAATGATCAAACTCATGTTGATCTCATTCCATACATGTGGCCTTCAGGGGGGGGTACTGTCATCACTGTGTGTTCATTCTAGGTCCTCACTCACTCTGCACCCTCTTCCACCAGTCATTCACTCACTCCACACCACCTCTGCCCACCTTCTGTTGTCTACAAACCACATTTGCTCTGACTGCTGTCAGACTTGTGTTGCTCTCCTACTGGACCACATGGACCATTCTCTGAGGAGTCATGTGACTACCCTTTGGCTTCTCCCTGACAGTGTGCAGTCAGGTACTCCACAGCATGCACACTGCATGGTCCAGTGCCTGGACTGTTTCCTTTTTGGGGTGTTCTATGTTACCTGCTTGTATGTCCTCCATCTACCCTTCATTTGTCATCTAGGAAGTTTTACTTGAAATTTTACAAGTCCCTGTATGTCAGTTCTGATTCCAGTTACTGTACCTCCATAGTAGTATAAAAACATGTATCATACTCCACTGTTCTTCAGTACAAATATCAACTTAGTTCCTACTCCCTCTGTCTCTGTCTTCTGCCTGTTGGAGTTACCTCTGACTTTCCATCTGTACTCTCCCTCTGAAATATGAGGGCTGAGATCATGCAAGGGGGTAGCACATGAGCTAAACCTGATGCCCTCACTCTGCTGTGAGTCAAAGTGTGGAAAGCTGGTGAAAACCAAACAAATCCAACACCAAAGACAAATGCAAGTGAGTGGTGGTTTGCCTCCATGGAACCTGGAGTGCAGAAGAATTTAAAGTGGGGGAATTTCAATGGCAGGTGCTCCTGGTGCAAGTCATTGACAAGTTATGCAGGAGAAGACAAGCAAGTGATGACTGGATGGGGGATGCTGAACAGAGTGAAGGTGTTCAGCTGAAAGTACTTGGGAGTAATGGACCTTGATAGAATGTGCTCCTGGCAGGTTGATGATGAGTTATGCAGGAGTGGAGGGATGACTAAGCAAGAGTTGCTGACTAAGTGTGGACAAAGCTTCAGATACAGGATGGAAGTAGATAGACCCTTGATGGAGCCTCAACTACCAAGTATGATGAAGGGTGACAGATAGACTCTTCTGAATGAGCCTCAACTGTTGATGATGAGATATGCACTGAACTGACTGCTGAGTGACTTCTGGATCGCTTGTTCACTTGGGGGTTGTAGTTAAGTACATGGGGGTTTATATACTGTGGGGGGTAGTGCAGCTTGTGACAAACAAGGCACAAACACTTGGTAAGTAATGAGTAAGGACTGAGTAATCATGATGAGTAAGCAAGAAATGAAAAGTAAGCAAGCATAGAAGAACTGGTAAGTATTGGAAATAAACAAGTCAAGGACAGTCAAAATATCACAGTATGAGTCAAATAGAGTCAGAAACTGGGTAAGCACACTGATATCACATTAGGGGTGGTGATACAAGTCAGATCTTGGCAGAGACATCTCTAGATCCAAAGATGGCATGATGGATGGATGGTGTTTCCAGATAGGGAAGTATTAATTCCAGAACTGAAGGGCATGGGTCAGGCATCAAAGGGGCTAGGGCATTGGGGGTCTGTGGGGCAATGGGAGCATGAGCAATCATGTCTCCCACCCTTTCATCCTCTCAGCAAAGTTAACAAAAGCTTCATGAACAGGGCTCTGATGGAGGAGGAGAAGGGGGGATGTCTTCTGCTGGATCCTGCAGTAAGAAGGCAAGATGCACATCATACTTGTCATGAATGTGATCAGGGAGGCTGGAGAACAGTAGATTATGCTGCAGCTGTTGCAATGCAGGAAGAATGACAGACAAGATTGGAATAAAGATAGTGCAGGGAGCAGGGAGGAACAATCCATATGCTTCATCAACTGGGGAGATCAAAATGACCACATAAGACCTTTCTAACTGAGTGACAGACCTGAGGTGACCAAAGAATGTCCTTCTGGAAGTCATACTGACAAGGAGAACACACTGACCAAGCTGCATGGGACAGGATGGGGCTGACAATGAAGGGATGAACCAGGGGGCTTCAGGACAGAAGCTGGTGGGAACACCTGGCAGATATACATAGCTACTGTCTCTGGCAAATGAGACAAGCAAGATGGTTGACAAAGAGGCAGCCATTATTGATGGACTTAGCAAAATGAGCATCTGATGGATGGAGTGCTGTAGAAATGCATAGAATGCCATACATGGGCACTAAAAACCTTTAATGCATGCTTAACTCACTTCCTCTTTTCTCTTTAGCACTGATGACTCATTCTTGTGTGAAGGATGACTGCTCACATTCAGCAGTCTTTCTACACATGAGGCCTCTAGTCTTCATCTGCATACATGGCATGGGCATTGTGCACAACTTGTTGATGAGTTAGGCAGAGTCAGCTGTAACCACATCCACAACACCTTTGGTGTGTGACACCACTCTGCCTTTGTCTCAGTGGACTTCATTCCTGCCAACACTCTGCCAGTCAGAGTTCTGTTCTTTCTGTCAGACTTGCTTCTGAACCTCTCCCCAGACCTCATCTAGCATCAGAGTTGGTCAGAGTGGGCCCAGACTTGACAATATGTTGATTTGTTGGGATGACAGGTTCAGTATGGACATGTGATCTGTCTCCAAACCATATGCTGAGATGAGCAGAAATCATGAAGTCTGGATTTGGTACAGAAAATTTCCCAAATATTTCTGACAGTCAGAGTTTGTCAAGGAATATGGTTAGCCATGGTTGTATTACAGGCAGACTACCTTCCATGGTCTAGTTACTGTACTGACAGAATCTCATTTCCACAGTGACTGTAAGTACTTGTTACACATCTACTAGAGCCATGTCTTCTTTTTGGCTCAGACCCTGGAATGGAAAACATTTTGGTGAGGCCTGAAAAGGAAGGAGTTCCAGTGGTGAGTTGGTTCCCACACAATTATGACCCTGGTAGAGACCTTGCAAGCAAGGTAATTAGAGCTAATTCAGCAATGAAGTCCCACAAAGAATCCAGGTGAAAAAACCCAAAAAAAAAGTCCCAGGCCTTCATGACATAAGCATACAGAGTTCAAGCAGAGCTCCAATTTAGGAGGAGAGCATCTAGTATATGGCCAAGATTCTGTGCTAGAGGTGGGGTTATGCATCAAAGCTCCACTTGTACAGCATCTACTCTTGCTTCTCCCTCTGTCCATTGCCATGCCCCCTTGTAAAGCAGTGAAATTGTCTGACCACAAGGATAAATCTCATAGTTTGCAGTCCCCAGATGGCCACTCAACACAAGTGTCATGGTCAGATAAGGATACATTTGCCCTTCTTGACCTCATTGATTCCCAGAAGGCAACTGCTGGTGATGGTTTGAATTTCAAGGCACCATTTTGGAATGCCTGTGCAGCTTCTCCAATGCTTGCAAACCCTGAGAAAGGGGGGCCCAAAATCCCTAAAGCATGTAAAGAGAAATGGAAAAGGGTGTGTGAGTCAGTCAAATGACAGAATAACTAGCTGATATCACACAACTACAAAGTACATACACAGTCATTGATCATCTCAGCCATTCATCTGGATTTGTGTATTCCCTGAAGTCAGGGACTGATATTGGTGTTGCAAATGAGAATTCATGGGATGGCTACATGAAGGTATGATTCAATCTGATCAGATTGAATGTCCTGTGCTAATGGTGACATCAGCAGGTCCACAAGGATGCAGCCCCTCATAAAAACAAGGGATGGTTATTCTATGACAGGATGAATGTGCTCATACCTTCCAAGTGCAAGGGCTTGAATTGCTTTTCAGCATTGAGTATCAACAATTCTTCTGGAGGCCCATCCTGCACCAGGTTGAGTTCTTCCAACAGCAAGAGCATGGGGAACAACATGCTGTCCCCAGGGTCACCTTCCATTGACTTCACAGTACCAGAACCTGTCAGAGGAAGTGCACCTAGCACACCAGCAACCAGTAATGATGTGGATATGTCACCCATCATTCCATCAGCATCACTGTCTATGACCCAAACAATTTTCTACCCACTCATGACTGGAAGTGCTGGCTTCAGTATGCCAACAACTTCCTATGCTCCACCATCATGGCCATCTGTTAATCAACCTTTGTTCCACTCATTGGCAGCTGGAAATCCCATCCCCCCTACACCAACAACTTCCCATCACCTGGCACCATCTACCATTGCTTCAGTTCATAGCAGATCTACTTTTAACTGGTGCTCAGACCAGTCTGCTGCCCCCCCCCAGTTCACCATCAAACTTCACCCCTCCAACTGCCCCATCATTCAATGGCTCATCTGTCAGCTCTGTCAAGCCATCCTCCAGTATTTCAGCTCATATGGAGTGCTCCAGAAAGTGGAAGGCAGATGACAACAATGATCAATCCATCATATTGGGTGCTCTTTCAAGCACTGCAGCTTCAACCACCTCATCAGCACAAAAGTGACACACAGAGAACATGATACTTGAATGAGTGGAAGAGGAAGTTGGAGGTATCCATGGTACAGTCCACTCACATATGAAAGCCTTCACTCATGCAATCTCATCCCTTGCAGAGTCACCTGCAACCATTCAACCTGTGGCCAATCCCAAGCCTGATTTCCACCAAGACCCAGTCCATCTGTTGGTGACCAAGGTGACACAGAAGCTGTTGCTGTTGGACATGGATAAGTTCTTGCCAACTGACATCATTAGGACTGCAAATCACTTTGAGGAAAATGTTTCCCATGCCAGTCTGTACTTATCATTCACTAGCAATCCTGACTGTATGGCTACAGTTCAGCATGCATGGCTTGAGGCAAAGCTCAGTGAGATTGGGAGATGTATGCAATAATTGTTGCAGCTTGTATTGTCAATTTTTTACCTTTATGTTCATTACAATATCATCAGCATTTCCATTCTTCTCAAAGTCTGCTTCTGGAGATCAGAACTCAACAACTGCAATTGGATGGTATGTGTAGTGTAGTGTAGAGGGAAACAATAGTAGATAAATGCTAATCTGCAGTGAGCTCTCCCCTTCATACTCGTTCAGCAGTGTAACTATTCCAAATACTTTGTATGATTGCACCCCACCTCTCTGACATCCAAAGGTGCTCTGCAGCAGTTGGAATGCCATCCATGATCACACTGATCACTTCCTCTGACTTTTCCAGTGGTGGAGGTGACACAAAGTGTTATGCTAAGACTGAAGTCAAGGTGTAAGGGGAGCTCAGCCACAGACTAAAGGTTTCTACTGAGTGACAGCTGCAGTAACCTCTGTAAATGACAGAGGATTTGGGGGGAACACTGGTAAGAGTGGTCCTGGTAAGGGACACTGAGGGCAAAGTTCTGAGAATGCTGCATATGATTGAGCAGCTCAAGTCTGGAGTTCCAGGACTTGAACTGGCAGTCTAAATACTACAGGGAAATGGACCATGAGGTGTCCACATGTAATGAGCTAACTACACCATTGGTTGAGCAATGATGACACATGTCCTAGGCATGTAAAGAGGCAGTAACACAAGTGGTGGAGGTAGAGAGCTATCAGATCAGAGAGAAGATGACTCTAAAAGGAAAAGAAGTCCATCAGAATGAACACAGGGTAAATGTACAGTGAAACAAGAGAAAACAGGGGTGAAACATAACACAAAGCCTTCAACATCATCTATTCCAATGGATTGTACATACAGATGATGTTGTGAATGCAACATAAGGTGGGAGGGATATGAGCCTGGATGTCCATGCCATACTCTGGAGGCATGACGAGAATTCAAAAGTGATGTTTGATAACTCCAATTATCTGTTCAATCATGTTTTGAAGCTACACATGGTGAAGGTTGTAGCATTCCTCAGCATTTACTGGTCTGTAAATTCCAATGAATTATGAGTAAATAAAAACATCAATAGAGATACTTACCATATGTGCATACAGCCCCATTCTGCAAGATGGTATCATTGCCCTTGGAATGGAGTCAAGAGTTGGGGGCAATTGGGGAACCCTGCATTGGCAAGGTAGTACTTGCTGTCCAGAATAGCAAGATCACTCAGCTGCACATTGTGATAGACCAATGAGTCAGCTGCAGATCCCTCCGACCCACTAAGGACATAAGTGAAGTGCATATTGAAATCACAGCAAAACAGGCAATTCTGGGAGGTGAAACCTTTGTGATTTTGCATTGCATCCCTTTCCTCTGAACTGGGAGCATACATGATGTGCATCCCATTGATTGCACTGATAGCATCAGTGAAGAATGGGAAAAATTTGGGGTTATTGCAAATCATTGGGTGGATGGGGGCATCACTGCACAGCAATCATATCTACTTGCTGTATATATCACAAGATGAGAACACAAACAGAATTTTTTTGAAGTACCTAGAATAATGATTAGTCCACTGAAAATGGTGTGGTTGAAGACTTACTTTGAGATTGTGCTGTTTGACCTTTGAAAACATTCACCTACATGTCTGATGGACAAACCAGTAACAGAGGTATACAGAAAGATCACAAGTTGCTCTTCAAGTGTAACATGTTTGGAAGGACTGAGACCATGCTGTTGGAGCTCCCACAATAAGATTTCAAATATGTGCTTGTGAACTGCAAGTTCTGTATGAATTTGCTTGGGATGGCTGTTCAACAACTCAGCTACCCACCCACTCCCAGTCAGGATCAACATGTGGTATGGGATTGGGTCAGCACACCACATCACTTCCATGACAGCCTGTAGAGCATCTGCCAACACAAGTAGCAGGGATAAGAGTTGGAGGTGATGGTGGATGAGGATAAGAATGAGGAGTTTGCAGCATCAATAGTGGTTGTTGTTGATGTTGATGTGCCTTTCCTCAGTCTCATCATCTGCAGCATCAGGAGGGTCCCCACCCATCAGGTTCCCAGTTATGCCTGACTCATCAGCCATGCTATAGGTAGTTGTGTTGTGGTTATTGATATCACCTATGTCTCCTCCTAAATTAGAGCTCTGCTCGAACTTTGTATGCTTATGTCACGAAGGCCTGGGTCTTTTTTTTGGGTTTTTTCACCTGGATTCTTTGTGGGACTTTGTTACCACACTAGATCTTAGCTTTGGGAATGGAAGCCCTGAGGATCTGGCAGTGTGATGGTCACGTGCCCCTCGCTTCTCAACGTCTATTACTACTACCCACAATACTAAATTAGACTTATCAGTTTGAGTTGCAGCGATGAGCTGGGATGAGTTGGACGTTGCCAGGTGTCTGAGGGAATCCCCTCTGTTAACGATGAACGCCCGTTCTCTGCTTAGTTCGACTCTCCTGATATGCCTGCTCACCGCAACATCACCGAAACCCATCCCACTTGCGTTCTCGGTTCCACCCAGCGACGCAGTGGACCATGTCAAACCGTAAGTTACCCCCTATTCAAGCACTGCTTACACTTGTAAACTTGTTCAGGCTCATCGGAAACGGTGGCGACTCACCAAATGGCTCAGGAGGAATGATTCCCTCTACTGCACCCCCCTTTGGCATGACACGGTGGGTCGCACAGACGCGGGAAAACTACGTCTCTGTCACACCTTACAACTACACCGACATGCGTATACATGGCTTCCAGGGAACACACCAACCCGCTATTTGGATGGGTGAAAGTGGTCAAGTGGTCGTCTCTCCCGGTGCTGGTGCTGTCCGTACCGAATTCAAAGACCGCGGGATGACATTCAGCCGTGACGATGAGGTCACCTCTGCCAGTTATTATAGCGTAGAAATGGATGCAATAGAAGGGGGGAGAATCCTAGCAGAGCAGACCGCAAGTGAGAAACGCGACCCACCGTCTGTCCCCTACGTTCCAACTCACTCTGCACTCCACTAGCATCTCGCGTCGGTCATCTACGCTTTACGTTTATCGGAACGAATTC
>NW_026261049.1:0-25643 GCF_024613125.1 Pisolithus orientalis | reverse complement strand
GCTCATGATACCATAGTGATTGTGAGAGGTGCCTTTGATATCAGATAGAGGGATAGTTAAGTGGGACAGTTGAGCAGGACAATTGAGCAGAGAGCTGAGCAGGACAGGTCTATGTATTGGCCATGTGGAAGCAACTGGTAGCTATCTATGTAGGGAGATATTGCTGCTCATCTCCCATGTATTGCTGTTACCCAAAATTTGGCTCCATCTGCCATTGTCCTTTTGGAGGATGATGAGCTGCAGGATTGTCAAGTCTATGGAGAGGAATATACTCAGACTTCAAGTTGGTTGAAGCTAAACAATTAACTACCTATGGAGAGGAATATACTGTAGGTAGGTAAGTAAGTGTTCCAATATAATGAATGGAAGGAGTCCCACCTCAGACTTCAAGTTGGTTGAAGCTGAGGTGCAGTAAGGAAAAAAATAATCTGCTAAGTGTCCGCTTTTGGATTACATAATGCTGTGCTTGGTGAACCACAACTAAGGTAAAAGTGATAAACTCCAACATGCCCCTTCAACAAGTATAGTCAAGAAGGAATTAAAAGAAAATAATACCCATAGCTTCAGAGAAACAAACATGCTTCTCCCCAGACACACCCTTAGTCAGCACATCGGCCACCTGGTCATTGGTAGACACATAGTTGATGACTACTTCTCCAGAATCCACCTTCTCTCATATGAAGTGATGACAGATCACAATATGTTTCATGCAGTCATGCAACATCGCATTTCGAGCCAGTGAGATAGCAGATTGATTGTCGATGAGGAGGGGAGTGGGTTCATGTGACAACACAGTCTCAAGTTCAAGGACTAGGGTACAAATCCAGATAGTTTCCTTTGTGGCAGCACATGCGGCCATGTACTTGGCTTCTGTACTTGAGAGAGCAACAGATGATTGCTTTTTCGATGACCAGCTAACAGCTCCACCAGAAAGGATGAAAGTATAGCCAGTAACAGAGCGGCAGTCATTGATATCCACTGCCCAATCTGCATCTACATACCTGATCACACATGCATTTGAGTCTTGCTTATAGGTAAGATGGACATTGGGGGTGCATCACAGATAGCGAAAAATGCGCTTTAGCACAGTAGAGTGTTCATGCCCAGGGCATGCAGCATGATGGCTCAACATGCCTACAGTAAAGGCAAGGTCAGGCCTTGTTGCTAGTATTGCATACATAAGGGCTCCGAGAGCGCCCTGGTATGACTTGGTGTCGGCCTCTGGAATTTCTAGTTTTTTGAGCTTTAGGTTAGGCTTGATGGGGGTCATGATGGCATGCCCCTCACTCATTCCAAAGTGCTTGAGAATACTCTCAACATATCTCTTCTGTGAGAGCTGTATGATACCTTTATCATGGTCATGAAGTATCTCCATTCCTAAAATCCAACATGCCTCCCCCAGATCTTTCATCTCATACTCCTGTGAGAGCTGAGCCTTGATGCACTCAATGGTTGTGCAGCACTTTGAGAGTATTAGCTTGTCATCTACATAGACAGCAACAACAATGAGTATGCCATTCTCAACTTTAAAGAAGAGGCTATGGTCAGCCTGGCTTCGAGTGAAACCCAGGGATTCGAAAACAGTCCAAAGACAAGAGTACCATGACTTGGGGGCCTGTTTAAGGCCATAGAGTGCTTGTAGCAGCTGCCAGACTTTGTTGCTGTCAGGAGGAAAGCCCAGAGGGGGGTGAAGGTATATTTCTTCATCTAATAGTCCATTTAGGAATGCAGATTTAACATCCATCTGATGAATTTCGAGATTATACTTAGCAGCAAGCACCAGGAGTATATGGATGGTTGCGAACTTGGTGACGGGTGCAAATGTCTCTGTGTAGTCGATCCCGTGTACCTGTGTAAAGCCTTTGGCTACCAAACAAGCCTTGCACCTCTCAATTTCACTGGTCAGCCCTCACTTGATCTTGTAGACCCATTTCGAGTCAATCAGTTTACGGCCAGGAGGCAGGGCAACTTCCTCATACAGTCCGATGGACTTAAAGGTCTGTAATTCATCAATCATTACAGTGTACCACTGATCTGCATCTGTGCATCGCATTGCATCGTTGAACGAGCAAGGTTTGTTGTCATGTATTGTGGATGCTTTGTAAGCCACTTCCTCATTCATCTCAGCCACCTCAGCCTCACTGTTGCCACACACATGCTCTTGCTCTCGAGTGACTTCATCGATGGGGCTTCCACCCTCACTCTCTGCACCTGAACCCTCCAGCACTGCAAGCTGCTGACTAGGTAAGGTTGTCCTGTCATAGGAATTGATGAAAAAGCAATAATCATTATCTCTAGGTGGCACTTTTTGTGTTCTGGTGGACCTGCAGGTCTCTTGAGGTGGAATTGGAGTTGGATAGGGCTGTGGGGGTGTCGCTTTATGCATGGTAGTTTTTGGTGTCATCCTAGCTCGCTTTACTGATGTTTTTGAGGCCATTTCAAGCGCTTTTTTAGGACTCTGGCTGCTGCCTGGCATGTTACCCTCCAAGTGCTGTGGGGAATGATCTACCATTGATCCTGAGTGATCAGGTGCATTGTTTGACTCGATTTTGACCTCATGGACAACATCTTCACTCTCTCCCTCACTAGACTCGAGATCCCCATCATCAGACTCCATGTGAGCATGACCTTCCATGCCTGAAGCCCTGATGGTATCCAGGTGCAATGTATTGCCCTTTTGGGCATTCCCTCTTATGTCTGCTGGTTTACCAACCATGCCTGCAGGATCTTCTTCTGTCTGGATGCAATCTAGGCCCACTGCTGTGCTTCCCTCATCAAATACTACATCCTGGGATTTGAAGACATGACCAGTGGGCTGGTGTAAGCATAGGTATGCTTTCTTGTTCTCTGCAAAGCCCAGACAAATGCATTCTAAGGACTTTGCATCTAGCTTCTTTCTTTTTTCCTCAGGTATATGTATGTGTGTGGTGCAGCCAAAGGTTTGGATATGGGCCAGCAATGGCTTAATCCCTGTAAAGGCTTCATATGGTGTGACATCCTTGGAGATAGCATGGGGCGGTGATTGGTTGATTAGGTAGGCTGCATACTGGATAGCATCCCCCCAATATTTATTTGGCAGTCCAGCATCTTTTAGCATTGCCTGTGCACTTTCAACAAGTGTGTGTGGTTCATCCACTCAGCAATGCCATTCTCCTGTGGGGTATAGGCATTTGTCTTCTCATGCTGAAGAGGTGTGGTGAGACTTCTCTTCTATCAAGACTTGGGAAATGACAGAGTCTGGAGTTAGTTTCTCATTGGACAACATGAGTATAGTGTGAAGGGTTGAGTACGAGGTTGGAAGGGAGATGACCATGGCTATGGCAACAAGAGAGTCTTCAAGGGGCTGTCCAAGAGACTTTAGGACTGTTGCCTTCTGCCACATGGCATTAAGCTGCATCTCCATCGAGACATCATCTGCTAGGGTACCACAAAATAGTTTGCCAATAAGGTAGGCTATCATTCATTTCCCTTTGCCTTCATAGCACTCACATAGCTTTTTCCAGACTTCTGCTGCCATTGTGGCATGCAGAACACCACTAAGTGGGTGGTCCTTTAGAGTAAGTGTGATTTGAGCCCTTGCTTCTTTATCCTTGTAGTGCCAGTCTGTGCATGCAACTGGATCAGCTGCTGCATCAGGTGCCTTCAACTTTCCTTCTATGAGCTCCCAAAGTCCATGGACATCTAGGATCATCATAATTCAGTACTTCCACATCTGGAAGTTCGAACCACTGTCTTCAAGGGACAGTATGTCATAGAGTCAACTGGAGGTTTGAGTAGCTTTACCTGAAGGTGTAGTAGAGGTTACTGTTGAGGTGGAGACCAGGACCTTTGAGGGTGTCATAACTGTGCGTTTGTCATAGGTCTTTGCTCACTCTGCAACCTTTTCCACTGGTCATCCACTTGCTCCACACCAACTCCACCCAACTTCTGTTGGTTGTGAACCATCTCCACTCTGACTGTTGTCGGACTTGTGTTGCTCTCCTACTGGACCGAGCGGTCTGTTCTCTGAGGGGTCATGTGACTACCTTCGCAGTCAGGTACTCCACAGTGTGCTCACCACATGGTCCAGCACCTGGACTATTTCCTTTTCTGGATGTTCTGTGTTACCCATTCGTATGTCCTCCATCTACTCTTCATTTGTCATCCAGGAAATTTTACTTGAAAATTTATGAGTCTCTGTATGTCAGTTCTGATTCCGGTTACTGTACCTCCATAGCAGTATAAAAGCATGTACTGTACTCCACTGTTCTTCAGTACGAATATCAACTTAGTTCCTACTCCCTCTGATTCCGTCTTCTGCCTGTCAGAGTTATCTCTGACTCTCCATCTGTACTCTCCCTCTGAAATATGAGGGCTGAGATCGTGCAAGGGGGTAGCACACAAGCTAAACCTGATGCCCTCACTCCACTCCACCTTTGTCTCAATGGTCTTCGTTCCTGCTGACACTCTGCTAGTCGGAGTTCTGTTCTTCTGTGTCGGACTTGCTTCTGGACCCTCCTCTAGACCTTGTTTAGCATCGGAGTTGGTCAGAGTGGGCCTGGACTTGACAGTATATTTGTACTCACACTTGTATGATCTCCTTTTCTGTCTTCTGAAAAACTTACACCATTATGAGAACTCAAGCTCAATCTCAAAGAGAGGTTGCTGAGAACCTCACTGTAGCGCTAGCTAATCCATGTTGACTCCCTTCCGTCATTGAACAATTCCAGTCCTTCTCCACTTGATGCTGCTCTCATGCTGAAGGCAAAAGCGCTTCACAAGCTGGTCGCTCCAACCTCCACCCATCAGCCTTCCATACTCCGCCTCCTTGTAACCAAGATGATGGACCCGACCCTGACCCTGATTATCTGGATGGTGATCCCAAAGGCAGGGGCAGCAGTGACAGGGATGTCCCTGAAGACCCAGCTGAGCTGCCAGAGGACCCCCTTGTAGCTCTTGCTAGAGCTGTCCATGTGCTTGTGCAGTCTAGTTTGCACACTGGGGACTCTGCTCCAAAAACCAAGGTCTGTGAGCCTGACACTTTCAACGGCTCTGACCCTAAGAAACTCTGCGAGTTCCTCGTACAATGCAAGTTGAGCTTCCAAGACCGCCCCTGCACATTCCGCTCCAACAGAGCCAAGGTCACCTTTTCTCAGTCTTACCTTAAGGGTATGGCTCTGGCTTGGTTCAAGCCAGACCTGCTAAATCCCGACAACTATGACTGCCCGCTCTGGATGGATGACTACTATGAGTTCTTACAAGAGCTCACAGCTAATTTCGGTCCACACAATGCTATAGCAGATGCTGTCCAACAACTCGAGAACCTTACCATGAAGGATGGTTCTCAAATTACCAAATATGTTGTGGAGTTCAATCGCTGGGCTTCACAGGTCAAGGACTATGGTGTCGGTGCACTCTGCCACCACTTCTATAGCGGACTTCCAGACTGCATCAAGGATGAGATTGCCTGCATCGGAAAACCCTCTACCCTCACACAACTCCATGAACTCGCCCAGACCATCGATGTGCACTACTGGGAGTGCAAAGTGGAGATCTCACATACCACCAAGTCTGCCTCCGACAAGTCGCAGTCCTCCAACTCTGGCAACAGAACTAAATCATCATCTACTGCCTCCACTCAAAAGTCTGATGCCAAGGGCAAGGGCAAACAGAAAGATCCACCCAAGTCTGACACGTCCAAGTCCGATATTGCCCACCTTCTGGGTAAAGATGGCAAACTCACCTCCACTGAGTGCCAGTGCAGGATGAAAAACAACCTCTGCCTCTTCTGTGGCAAGGCTGGCCACTCCGCTAAGGACTGTCCAAAGTCCACCTCTTGCACAGCCAGAGCCCATGCAGCTACAGCTGGAACTCCACCTACTCCACCTGCAGAGCAGGCAGAGCCAAAAAATTAGTCTGCTCCTCCAGGGAGCTCGCACAGCCTGGAGGAAGTGTTGAACCCAACTGTGCACAACTGGACATCTGACTCAACATGTCCGCTCTTTCTAGTCCCAATTCTTTACTTCCAACTGTAACTCTTCCAGATTATTCTGTTGATACTTTTTCTGTGTTGATCGATTCCAGCTCCTCTCATTGTTTCGTAGACCCGTCTGTAATCAAAAAATATGCCATTCCTGTTTCCTCTGTTTCTCCACCAATTCCACTCCGCTTGTTTGATGGTAGTACAAATGCTGTCATTTCCCAAGAAGTAGATCTTTCCCTCTGCTTTCCTTCTGGCGATGTCAATTCCATTTCATTTTATGTTACTCCATTGGATTCTTCGTGTTCGCTGGTGTTAGGACATGACTGGCTTGCCCGCTTCAATCCATCAATTGACTGGGTACTGGGCAGTATATCGTTCAAACCATCGTTACAGAGAATGCTGACACCCCAGGCACCTTCATCATCTTCCACTGTGACCTCTGCTCCAGATCCAACACCCTCCACTCCGTTTGCAGCTCTGACTGCACCTCTGACTGACTCGCCACACTCTGCTCCGCTTGTCTCACTCATCAATGCTGCTGTGTATGTTAGAGCCTGTGCTCTCCCTGGCTCTAGACAGTTCTGCTTGCAGTTTTCTGCTGATGATGTGAACTTCGTGCGTCCTCCACTTCATCTCTGCCTCCTGACCTCTCCTCAGTTCCTCCTGAGTATCACGAGTTCGCTGACATCTTTAGTAAAGACAAGGCCACAGAACTTCTGCCACACTGCTCGTTCAATCTCAAGATTGACCTCAAGGAAGGAGCCTCTCTGCCCATTGGCACGATTTACTCTCTTTCTCCGCCAGAGCTTGAAGCTCTCCACACCTTCATTGACGAGCATCTTGGCTATGGTTTCATCAAGCAGTCCACCTCTGCTCATGGTGCCCCTGTCCTCTTCGTAAAGAAGAAGGACAGTTCACTCCACCTCTGTGTAGACTATCAAGGACTCAACAAAATCACGAAAAAAGACCGCTATCCGCTGCTGCTCATCTCTGACCTACTCAACTCCCCAAGCCATGCTAAAGTCTATACCAAGATTGACCTCTGCCATGCTTATCATTTAGTCTGCATAGCAGATGTAGATGAATGGAAAACGGCTTTCCGCACTTGTTATGGTTCTTATGAGTGGCAGGTAATGCCATTCAGTCTGACTAATGCGCCTGCGGCTTTCCAGCAGTTTGTCAATAGCATCTTTGCAGACATGCTCGATGTCTGTGTCATGGTATACCTTGATGACATCTTAATTTATTTGCAGGATGTGGAGTCGCACCACAAACATGTAAAAGAGGTACTCCACCACCTTCGGAAGCATGGTCTTTATGCCAAGCCAGAGAAGTGTGAGTTTCACTCTGACTCCATCGAGTACCTCAGTTATGTTCTTTCTCCCTCCGGTCTCACCATGTCTGCTGAGAAGGTTCAGGCAGTCCACAACTGGCCTGAGCCACAGAAGGTGCGAGACATCCAGTCTTTCCTTGGTTTTGCAAATTTCTATAGACGGTTCATTAATAACTACTCTGACATCATCGTTCCGCTCACTTGCCTCAAGTGAAAGGGTGCTCCTTGGAACTTTTCCGAGGAGTGCTGCTCCGCTTTCCTCCGCTTGGAGGATGCCTTCAGCTCCGCTCCTGTTCTCACTCATTGGGTCCCTGACACTCCACTTACAGTTGAAACCAATGCCTCCAACTATGCCATTGCTGGGATTTTGTCAATCACCTGCTCTGACAGTGAACTCCACCCAGTTGCTTTCTACTCTTGCACCATGACCATGCCAGAACTCAACTATGATACCCACGACAAGGAGCTGTTGGCTATCTTTGAGGCTTTCTGCCATTGGCAGCATTACCTAGAAGGTTCTGCCTTACCTGTCAATGTGGTGATGGACCACAAGAACCTTGAGTATTTTTCCACCTCTAAGGTCCTCACTTGTTGACAGGCCCACTGGTCAGAGTACCTTTCACAGTTTAATCTTTCCATCCACTTCTGACCTGGCCAATTAGGAGCCAAACCCGATGCACTTACATGATGTTGGGACATCTACCCAAAAGGGGGGGATAGGGACTACATGCAGGTAAATCCTCACAATCTCTGCCCTATGTTTACACAGGAGCAACTCACACTGTCCCTCCATACCACCACCCTCATGGCACCTGTGCTCCGTGCCGCCATGGTCTTCAATGTTGAGTGCTTGCACTCCAACATCATCTCTGCCCTACCCTCCAATCCTGTCTCCACCAGCCATCTTCCAACTCCAACTAAGCCTCAATGGTCCCTGGACTCTGACAGTCTACTCCGCCTTGACAGTCACATCTTTGTCCCTGACATTGATGACCTCTGCCTTCAAGTGCTTCGGTTCAAGCATGATCATCCTCTAGCAGTCCATTTCAGGCAAAACCACACCCTAGAACTCATCCACAGGGACTATGTGTGGCCTAACCTCTGCTCTGACATGAAAGAATACATCAGGTCTTGCACCACCTGTGGACACAGCAAAACTCCACACCACTGCCCTTATGGTCTACTGAAGCAACTTCCCATCCCAGAGAGACCTTGGAACTCCATCTCCATGGACTTCATCAAACACCTCCCCAACTCTGATGGCTACTCTGCCATACTCATGGTAGTGGACCACCTCTCAAAGCAAGTGGTGTTCATGCCCACCCACGATTCTGTCACCTCCACCGAACTCGCTAAGCTTTTCCTAACCCATGTTTTCTCCAAGCATGGAGTGCCAGCTAATGTCACCTCCAACAGAGGTCCTGAGTTCATCTCACACTTCTTCCACTCTCTAGGAAAAGCCCTTGATATGCGCCTTCACTTCACTTTGGGTTACCACCCAGAAGGCGATGGCCAGACCAAGCGAATGAACCAGACTCTTGAACAGTACCTTCGTGTCTACTGTAACTACCAACAAGACAACTGGGCTGAGCTCTTACCTCTAGCAGAGTTTGCTTTCAACAACGCACCAAGTGCGACTACTGGAGTTTCTCCCTTCTTCACTAACAAGGGATACCATCCAAACTTGTCTGTGGTCCCTGACCAAGACTTCACCTCTCCGAGGGCTCATGACTATGTTGTCGAGCTCTCCACCCTTCATGACTTCCTCTGCTCCAAAATGTCTGCCACTCAACAGCGCTACCAGGGTCCAGCAGATGCTAAACACATACCTCTGCCTGAGTTCAAGGTCGGAGAACAGGCCTATGTCAAAGCCAGGTACTTCCGCTCCACTTGTCCTTTGGAAAAACTCTCTGAAAAGTACTTAGGTCTGTTCACCATCCTGGCCAGGCCAGGTATGCATTCTGTCACCCTTAAGCTCCCTGACTCTATGTGCTCAGTACATCTGGTCTTCCATGTCTCACAACTGGAAGCCACAGCAGCTAACCCTTTCCCAAACCAGCAACAACCTCTGCCTCTGCCAGTGGATGTCGATGGTGACCTTGAGTACGAAGTATCAGAGATACTTGACTCTAAGGTGGACTGCCATCACTGCCACTGTCAACTCTTGTATCTAGTCCGCTGGGCTGGTTACAAGAACACTGACAAAGAAACCTCTTGGTTGCTTGCAACTGAGCTAGATCACGCTTCTGACATAGTATCTGCTTTCCATGAAGGCTATCCACACAAACCTGGCCCATACCAACCTCCACCATAATACTCTGCCTACATAAACTTCCTCCGCGGGCCAACTCTGCCTCTTACCAAACTACCTTAAGTCTATCTCATAGTAATACAAAATATACAAACTAAAGAAAAAAGAAAAGAAAACTACTCTACTCTTCCATCACTTGTCCTCTGCCACCCTCCTGTTCTTCTCTGCCTTCCTTCTCTCCTCCAACTTCTTCCTCTTCCTCGTTATCCCCCTCCACACCTTCATCTGCTTCCTTGTTCTTGTCCTCCTCCACCTCCAACTGAGGTCTCTTCCACCCTCCACCTCTGCACTTGAACTCAGCTGTCCTGGCCGCTTGCGCATCCTCCCTCCTCCTCATCTCTGCCCACTCTGCCCAGGCACAGTACAGTGCCCACTCGTTGGTGGTCCACTCTGCAGCCTCTGCCATCTGCTCCACTGCCTCTGCCATCCTCTCGAAGGCCAGCGCAGCAGTCTCATGTGCTTTGGCCTGCCTTTCCATGGCCTGCAGCTGCCGCTCCCTCTCCCATTCTGCCCACCGTGTGTGTACCCCCACCCCTGAGGGACCCTCGAGGGGGGTCGCTGGCTCGTCTTCTCTGCCTATCTCCCACTCGTCATCTGCTTCCTCTGTCTCTGTCGCTTTCTCCTTTCCCTTCCCTTGTGGCTTCTTCTTCTTCTCCCTGTCCCTGCCCTCTTCTGCGAAGGTCCTGCTGCCACCTCTTCCCGCATCCAGCTGCAGGTTTTCTTCTTGTTGTGGCAGGGCACACAGGCCCTGGTCTTACCTTGCCCTGGCTTGCACTGACCCACTGTCAGACTCACTATGCAGCAAGTGCAAGGGGGCTGCCTGGTCGTGGTGACCACCACAGAGGTCCCAGGGACCCTCTGGGCGGTGTTGACATTGTAGACCGCACTGCTTAACCTGAAATAAAAATACAAGTCAGCTCCACCTGACTCGTAGGATTCTGTCACTCACCTTTGTGTGGCCTCATCCCACCTGGCCTGGGCCCTCTGCCTCTGCTTCTCTGCCTCTTCTGCCACTCTCTGTCTTTGCCTTTCGGCCTCTTCCTCTGCCACCTTCTTCCACTGCACTTCCTCCTCCTCTCTCTGCCTCCACTCCGCCTCCAGTCATGCCTCCTCTGCCTTTCATCGTCTGGCCTCCTCCTGTTTGGCCTTATGCTCTGCCTCATGCTCTTTCTCTCTCTGCTCTGCCTCTGCTTGCCGACGTGCTTTCTCTGCATTCTTCTTGCACTTGGTGTCAGTTGAGTTGTCAGTAAGGACAACCAACACGTCATCTGTGACTTGGGAGTAGTCATGGGAGTGGCCTGGGGTTGGCTGGGGGGTTGTGTTCTTGTGCTGGAAGGACATGGTGATGAGGGAAGAAGGTACGAAGGTTCAGTACCCTAACACATGTTTTTAAGCAGTACTTTGAACTCCAACAGAGCTCCACTGCGGCTAAAGCCATCATCCTTGAGGCATCAAAATAATTTCAAATGATCAACTTGTGTTGATCTCATCCCATACATGCAGCCTTCAGGGGTTCAGGCCCTAAGGGGGGGGCACTGTCATAACTGTGCATTTGTCATAGGTCTTTGCTCACTCTGCAACCTTTTCTGCCAGTCATCTGCTCACTCTGCACCAACTCTGCCCAACTTCTGTTGGTTGCGAACCATCTCTGCTCTGACTGTTGTCAGATTTGTGTTGCTCTCCTACCAGACCAAGCAGTCTGTTCTCTGAGGGGTCATGTGACTACCTTTGCAGTCAGGTACTCCGCAGCATGCTCACTGCATGGTCCAGCACCTGGACTATTTCCTTTTCTGGATGTTCTGTGTTACCCATTTGTATGTCCTCTGTCTACCCTTCATTTGTCATCCAGGAAATTTTACTTGAAAATTTATGAGTCTCCATATGTCAGTTCCAATTCTGGTTACTGTACCTCCATAGCAGTATAAAAGCATGTACTGTACTCCACTGTTCTTCAGTACAAATATCAACTTAGTTCCTACTCCCTCTGATTCCATCTTCTGCCTGTCAGAGTTATCTCTGACTCTCCATCTGTACTCTCCCTCTGAAATATGAGGGCTGAGATCATGAAAGGGGGTAGCGCACAAGCTAAACCCAACACCCTCACTCTGCTCTGCCTTTGTCTCGATGGTCTTCATTCCTGCTGACACTCTGCTAGTTGGAGTTCTGTTCTTCTGTGTCGGACTTGCTTCCAGACCCTCCTCTAGACCTTATTTAGCATCGGAGTTGGTCAGAGTAGGCCCGGACTTGACAGAGGGACCAGAAGTGGATGCTGACAGGCCAGACATAGTAGACACTTTGTACCAGACTTGACATGTTCAACTTTCCTAGGATTAGAACTCACAAGTGGGGCTCATAACCTTTTGGAGGATGACAAGCTGCAGGATTGTCAAGTTTATGGAGAGGAATATACTCAGACTTCAAGTTGGTTGAAGCTAAACAATTAACTACCTATGGAGAGGAATATACTGTAGGTAGGTAAGTAAGTGTTCCAATATAATGAATGGAAGGAGTCCCACCTCAGACTTCAGGTTGGTTGAAGCTGAGGTGCAGTAAGGAAAAAAATAATCTGCTAAGTGTCCGCTTTTGGATTATGTAATGCTGTGCTCGGTGAACCACAACTAAGGTAAAAGTGATAAACTCCAACATGTCCAACCTTGCTTCCCATAGTGTGAATGATATTCTCACCATTGTTCCTACAAGTTTAAATCTTGATTGATCATTGCCCTATCAGTGAACCCATCATTGTCAAATATGTCTGCCAAACAGTCCCACCAAGTTCATTTCAATCATCAAGGTGAGGTTGTCTTCATTGTTGGATCCAGTGACCTAAGCCATCCACAACTAATGTAAGACAAATTGAGCCAAGGCAATCTAGCTCCTGTGTGAAGCAGTCCAAAAATCTGGAGGAGATGCTAGTACAACTGCATGAGTTGCAAGAGCCAACCCCTCCACCAATTGTCTCAAGTGGAAGGGCAGATATGGTGGGGTTGAACATGGATATCACAGCCAGTGAGTGAACATGATTTCTCTCCAAGCTAAACAACAAATGTTCTTTCACTATAGATTCATGCGAAAGCTTGCTGGATCAGTTCCTGCAGGCAAGGGAGCCAACTGCTCTGGCAGAGGGCAGAATTGCAGCCAGTGAGTTGGCATGATTGCCCTTCAAGCTAATGAACAAACTAATTTTCTAGTAATAGATCCACATGACAACTTGATGAATTGGTTCCTGAATGAATGGGAGCAAACTGCTCCCCCAGTGGATGGTATGAACATGGATCTACTCAAGCAATTGCTGAATGTGCAGGAACCATTGGCACTGCCAGTCACACATGAGAAATTAAACAGGATGGACAGGTCTTCAACACCTGCACAAGACATTACTATGCAGGTTGATTTTCTGGCAGACTTGCAGAATGTGCAGGAATCATCTCCTCTGCCCATCACCCATGAATCATGAAATCTGAGGGACTGATCTCCTTGACCTGATTCTCCAACTAACCTGCTTGCTCAATTGCAGGATATGAGGGAACCAATGCCTCCCCCACTCATTTCAAATGTACCTGTCAAATCTTTTGACTTGGCAGTGGATGAGGACAATGGCACAAACTGTTTGACTTTTGGCATGCCTGAACAATCAGAGATGAGGGATCTTTTTGAAGAAATATGCAACAGTGAGCATTTATTTAGTTCTATTCATGTGATTGGTGATATCCATCAATTATGTAGGTGAACTTCCATCCACACAGCAATCTCTTCAAATGGAACAATGGGGATTGGCACCTGTTCCAGGTTGCAATCAAGGTATGGGCATGAGCTTAATCTGATACACCTTTGACATTGATAACTTTAGTCCTGTGTGCCTTACATGCTGCAGTATCTTGCTATTGTGGAAACACCACTCCCAGCGACATGCCATTCAATCCCACCCTTGATAGGAACCTTGTGCAGGGTGTGAATGCCATTGTGAGAGAATTGGGCACAGCTGCAAGGGACCAGTATGGTGCAGCCTCTCAGGGCCTTCAACTCATCAATATGCTTGATTTGATGGAAGTCATTCATTATCTGCATTCTGCCTTTGAAAATTGTCCTGAGCCATTCATCACCAGCCAATCACACCCATCTCACCAGTCTGTGGTAGAGATGGGTATCCTCTACTTGGCATGCCAGATTGAGGTGGCCTCTGTGCATCTGAAGCAGACTGCTGATATTGTGGGATGGCCTGCACATTGGTTTGCAAACCTAGCAATGGACTTGGTAGGTTTTACATCAATTTTTCACAATGTGGGACTGATACATAATTCCTTCAGAATCAGCTTAATAGCTTGATTCTGGTGGCAGTGTTGCATGCCAGTTATACTCCTCCCCTCCCAGTGTGCTACCATGGGTACCTCAGACACCAAGATGATGAGGTTAGCTTCCATGATCAAATGCAGCTAATTCCCCTTAGCACATTTTGCATAATTGACAATATCAGTGCCATCATCCCACATTGGACCCCACACACAGCTGATCCCAATTCTGGCTTTGCATTCCCTTGGTGGCTATATTGTTCTGAGGAATATGCAGCAGATTCCCAAAGCTTGCAAGGCAAGGGATTGTTTTCCACAGCCTGGGAA
Organism: Pisolithus orientalis; assembly: GCF_024613125.1. NCBI lineage: Eukaryota > Fungi > Basidiomycota > Agaricomycetes > Boletales > Pisolithaceae > Pisolithus > Pisolithus orientalis. The sequence goes on along the minus strand of NW_026261049.1, from coordinate 11,421 downwards.
TTTTTTAAGGTATGCCACTTATTCTCATTGCTGCAAATAGTTGATGATGGCCCAGGGCTTATGGCCATTGCCTGAGGCACCAATTTCAGACCGTCTCGATGGCCATATCAAGGAGCAGGTAAACTACTGCATCAAAAATATTCAGAAATATGCCAATGTTGTCAACAGTAGGGTCAACAAATTGACCATTTCTATGCTAGGTGGTGGGCATTGCATGGGTTGTTGGGCATGCTGCTTCAATAGTTTACATGTTTTTGACTATGGAGTTGGTTGTATATACATTGCTGTGAATGCTGATCATTTATGAGATACTGCCCATTCACATGATGTCTGAACCCCTGCCCATCTGTGTGATGTCTGACAATCCACCCATCTGCATGATGGCCTGAGTAGGTTTATTTTTTTTGCAGTTTATGATGCACACCCTTTAGCTCTGAGTACCCACCCAATCCATGATGTCAAAGCACCCACCCATTTGCAAAATCTTGGAAACACCACCTGTCTGAAGTTCAAGAGCCAGCATATCCTAATAAAATATGAGATCCACATCACCTACTAAATCTTACATTAAATTTTGCAACTTCAAATCAACAGTTCTCCAGTTGCAACTGGTCTAGGTATTAGGTCATCCATCTGCAGTGATTGACACATGGGAATGTGCACTGACTGATGTACACTGGCACACATGTAGTACACCAGGCATGCTCTGTCACCATCTACAGCTCCCACCCCATGCTCCAATGCTGAATCTGAAAATGCAATGATTGTCCCTGGGTTGTAGTGCAGCTGCAGATTCAACATTGGAATGACAAAGTCCAAGGGCAGGTAGTCACCCACAGTTACCAGCATGTCATACCATGGATCCCATCCATTGATATCCCTGTGGTAACAAGTTGCCTGATTCACCATCACAGACATGCTGCTATATGTGGAGCTCCATATTGGCAGTATGGAGCTCATATCCGAATCTGCCCACTGTTCTGCCCTGTTCACCAAGGCAGATCAATGCTTCCCTGCCATCTGCATACATTCACAGATGGATGACATGCAGGATTGCAGATAACAGGGCATTGGTGTCAGACATTTGGCTGACCCATTCCCTTGTAGAAGTGTTTTCCATCCTGGATTTGAGCAGCCATGAGGCTTCTGGGAAGCCATTTTGGGTCTTCAAGACAGATGAGCACTTTATTCGCAAGGAAAGAAATGATCACCCACCCTATGACCCTGTGGGAACCATGCAGGTGACAGGTTGATGGCACCTTTCAACTCAGCATTATCACAGAAATATGACTTGTCCATCCACCATGCCTGTGGGGAAGCCTTTATGCTCTCCCACAGTGGTTCCCTCAGAGAATGAAGGCAGTTCCATACATCAGCCTGCCATTGCATTAAGTCAGTAGAATATGAGATTCTCCATTCCCTTACCCTTCTTTTTGGACTGAGAGCATCTGGCAAACACCAAACACAAATGGTGTTTGAGTCAGTCACCAGAATGGATGGCTCAGTCACTTCCACATATCTCTCAGCAGCTTCTGCATTGCAGGTTTTTCCACCCTGATTTTTCCTGATGTTGACTGCAGAAAGATGAAAACTTCCATTGCACCATTATGATGGACTTACTTGGGTGATGATAGGCCTGTGAGATTACTGACGATATGCGATCTGCTTCACATAACACCAGAAATGGAATTGATATATCTGGAAGGGTGTGAGGTCCACTGAATACCTCCTCTTGAAATCTGGCTTTCATGTATGATGCAATGCAGTCTGTTAGTTCCATTTGCCATCTGTGGGGAGTTTTAGACATGTCTTGCATAGTATTCATGCTTGGGGTGGATGAGGTTGGAGTTGAATAGTGGGTGAGCCACTTGCAGCTTGTTGGAAAATTACAGCATGTTGGGACACTTGCCTCAATATTTTGCTGTGATCCGATCAATATGTTGTGACAGTATACATGCTATTGGTGTTGGGCCCATCTTATGTTGCAACAGGGGTGGATCTTACTAGACAGACCCATCCTTGTTTTATGGTGATATAAAAGATATTACTGAAGGGCCCATCCATATGTTATGACCATATAAATAATACTGCTGAAGGGCCTGTCCTTATGTTGTGACCGCATAAATGATACCGCTGAAGGGCCCTTCCATATATTGTGATGCTATAAATGATATTACTGATGGGCCTGTCTTTATGTTGTGACAGGGGTGCATCTTACTAGATGGGCCCATCTATGTGTTGTGACACTGTAAATGATATTACTGATGGGCCCATCTTTATGTTGTGACAGGCATACATGTTGCTATTGATGGGCCTGTCCATGTGTTGTGACCATGTAATTGATATTACTGACAGGCCCATCTTATGTTGCAACAGGGGCATATCTTACTAGACAGGCCCATCCATCTGTTGCAACAATGTCATTGATAATACTGACTGGCCCGTCCATGTGTTGTGACCCTGTAAATGATATATATTGAAGGGCCTGTCTTTATGTTGTGACAGGTACATCTTACTATGGACAGGCCTGCCCATGTGTTGTGATGGTATAAATGATATTATGAAAGGGCCCGTCCATATGTTGTGACACTATAAATGATATTACTGATGGGCCCATCTTTATGTTGTGACAGGGGTGCATCTTACTGGATGGGCCTGTCTATGTGTTGTGACACTGTAAATGATATTACTGATGGGCCCATCTTTATGTTGTGACAGGGGTGCATCTTACTGGATGGGCCCATCTATGTGTTGTGACACTGTAAATGATATTACTGATGGGCCTGTCTTTATGTTGAAACAGGAATACATGTTGCTATTGATGGGCCCATCCATGTGTTGTGACCATGTAATTGATGTTACTGACAGGCCTGTCCTTATGTTGGGACAGGGGTGTATCTTACTAGACAGGCCTGTCTATGTGTTGTAACACTGTAAATGATATTACTGATGGGCCCATCTTTATGTTGTGACAGGCATACATGTTGCTATTGACAGGCCCATCCATGTGTTGTGACCATGTGATTGATATTACTGACAGGCCTGTCAATGTGTTGTGACACTGTAAATGATATTACTGATGGGCCTGTCTTTATGTTGCAACAGGCATATGTGTTGCTATTGATGGGCCTGCCCATGTGTTGTGACCATGTAATTGATATTGCTGAAAGGCCTGTCTTTATGTTGTGATGTGGGTGCATCTTACTAGATGGGCCCATCCATGTGTTGTGATCCTGTAAATGATATATATTGAAGGGCCTGTCTTTATGTTGTGACAGGTACATCTTACTATGGACAGGCCCACCCATGTGTTGTGATGGTATAAATGGTATTACAGAAGGGCCCATCCATATGTTGTGACACTATAAATGACATTACTGATGGGCCTGTCTTTATGTTGTGGCAGGGATGCATCTTACTAGATGGGCCCATCTATGTGTTGTGATGCTGTCAATGATATTACTGACAGGCCCATCCTTATGTTGTGACATGGGTATATTATCCCACAGATGGGCCCTTCCATATGTTGCCAACTCTGTAATCTATCACAGAGGGGCCCCTCTTTATGTTGTGACCCTATAAAGCATATGACAGGTGGGCCTGTCCGTATGTTGCAACCTTCTTCATGATACAATAGGTGGGCCTGTCCTGATATTGTGACTGGGGCACACCCTACCATGGACAGGCCCATCCATGTCTTACAGTAGCTCAGCATACTTACTTGGTCATGGGCCTGTCTATATATTGCAGCATCCTTACCCTCCACAGGCCCTCCCATATGTTGTGGAATTGTGCTTACAGGCCCATACATATGTTGCTCTCACTATAGGCCCTCAGGCCTGTCCATGTGTCATGGCTAATCTATTTAGATGGGCCCATTGTGGGGTCTATATAAGTGTTGGCATTTTGGCATGCAGGCTACCTATATGTTGTGACTAAATGGACTACATGGGGTCAGAACAGAATCTATTGAGACAACTAAGTGATGATATATCTAAGCCAAGAAGACTAGAAAATGTCTGAAAATTCAGAGATATTGAGCCATTGGTGTGATGCACACTGTCTGAGAGAAAAATCACAATATCTCTTTGGAACCTCCATCAATTTGAATGTATGTGGTATCTACTGAAAGCTATGAATTAGGTGGTTTGAACAAGACCAAAATCAGCAAGAAAAGTGCAGCCATGCCTGCAGGACATGGGTAATGATAGTAGATTCCTTCCCAAAAAGTCACATTAGTCACAAAAAGTCAAAAATAGTAAAGTGTTATTTTCCTGATGTACAGTGCAAGTAGTAGTATGGGGGGACCTGAGATGGTATCAGTACTGGCAGAACAGAGCAGCCCAACCATTGAGTTGACACATCACCCACCTAAACAAGTCAATGCATCGCTGAGAACAGTGTTCTGCAACCTGTGACCAACATGGTGATATCAGATTACCCATAATGAGGTTCGCATTACATGATACCATTGTCATCCTTTGTGCTTGCCTGTCTCGAGTCCAACACAAACGGACTAATACATCTCTTTGGGGTGAAGGAACATCGCTCCAATTCTGAAGCCAAGGGGCTGGAACCTGCACCAAAAACTAACGTAGAATTTTGGGGTGCACTGGGGAGACTGAGGTGGGCCTCTGATAGTGAAGAAAGTTACTGCCAACTTTATATGTACTTACAACCCCACTGGTGCGAGATGTTCAATACCATTACTGGCCCAAAGTTTTGATTCACATAGACTTCCAGCGAATAAAGAAATTATGCAGCCTGGCTCCAGCCGATCAGATGACACGGGATCATGGGAGTCCATGCAATCTGATTTATCAGCACTAGGCCATGGGAAGTACCCTGCTAATCCTGGGGCCTGCCTGGGTAATGCTTTGCTCCACTTATGGCAGTTCAGCACTGTGTCACATGATTCAGTCACTTGTAGTCCTAAAAGTGGGTCATCCGACATGTACATTTCGTCCTGAAACTGGGACTAATTGACATCGGCTGGTGGTCCCTAGGGTTGGGTAGGCCGGACTGTGAAGGTGGGGTCAGCCTATGTCACAGGATGATGGATCAACTTCCCTGGAAGTGGGGTCAGCTGACATGACTATAGGATGGATTGATGACCTGGAAGTGAGGTTGGCTGATGCAGCTATGGGATGAATTAGTGTCCTGGAAGTGGGGTCAGCTGACACAGCTATGGGATGAATTAGTGTCCTAGAAGTGGGGTCGGCTGACACAGCTATGAGATAGATTAGTGTCCTAGAAGTGGGGTCAGCCAATGCAGCTATGGGATAGGTTAGTGTCCTGGAAGTGGGGTCAGCTGACACAGCTATGGGATGAATTAGTGCCCTAGAAGTGGGGTCAGCCGATGCAGCTATGGGATAGGTTAGTGTCCTGGAAGTGGGGTCAGCCAACACAGCTATGGGATGAATTAGTGCCCTAGAAGTGGGGTCAGCCGACACAGCTATGAGATAGATTAGTGTCCTAGAAGTGGGGTCAGCCGATGCAGCTATGGGATAGGTTAGTGTCCTGGAAGTGGGGTCAGCCGACACAGCTATGGGATGAATTAGTGCCCTAGAAGTGGGGTTGGCTGACACAGCTATGAGATAGATTAGTGTCCTAGAAGTGAGGCCAGCCGACACAGCTATGAGATAGATTAGTGTCCTAGAAGTGGGGTCGGCCGATGCAGCTATGGGATAGGTTAGTGTCCTGGAAGTGGGGTCAGCTGACACAGCTATGGGATGAATTAGTGCCCTAAAAGTGGGGTCGGCGGATGCAGCTATGAGATAGATTAGTGTCCTAGAAGTGGGGTTGGCCGATGCAGCTATGGGATAGGTTAGTGTCCTGGAAGTGGGGTCGGCTGACACAGCTATGGGATGAATTAGTGCCCTAGAAGTGGGGTCAGCTGATGCAGCTATGAGATAGATTAGTGTCCTAGAAGTGGGGTCAGCCGACACAGCTATGAGATAGATTAGTGTCCTAGAAGTGGGGTTGGCCAATGCAGCTATGGGATAGGTTAGTGTCCTGGAAGTGGGGTCAGCTGACACAGCTATGGGATGAATTAGTGCCCTAGAAGTGGGGTCAGCCAACACAGCTATGAGATAGATTAGTGTCCTAGAAGTGGGGTTGGCCGATGCAGCTATGGGATAGGTTAGTGTCCTGGAAGTGGGGTCGGCTGACACAGCTATGGGATGAATTAGTGTCCTAGAAGTGGGGTTGGCCAACACAGCTATAGGATAGGTTAGTGTCCTGGAAGTGGGGTCAGCTGACACAGCTATGGGATAGATTAGTGTCCTGGAAGTGGGGTCGGCCGACCCAGCTATGTGATGAATTAGTGACCTAGAAGTGGGGTCAGCCAACACAGCTATGGGATAGATTAGTGACCTGGAAGTGGGGTTGGCCAACACAGCTATGGGATGAATTAGTGACCTGGAAGTGGTGTCAGCTGACACAGCTATGGGATAGGTTAGTGACCTGGAAGTGGGGTTGGCCAAACCAGCTATGGGATAGATTAGTGACCTGGAAGTGGGGCCAGCTGACATGGCTGGGGGAAGGGATGATGTCCTGGCAGTGGGGTCAGCTGATGTGGCTGGGGGGAATGAACCATGACCTGGAGTTGTGGTTGGGCAGACACTTTGCAAGAAAGACCAATATCTTGCTAGTGGGTTAGTGGGGCTGGCCAATCTTATTACTCAGTACACTACTTCCTTGGTAGTTAGCTGGCTGAACCCACATGGTTGTGGAAAAATCCTATATCCTATCCTTATCCTGTGGTATTGAAGTTAACTCTACCAATCTGGCCATTGTATTGGAATTAACATTGGGCAAATTTACTCAGTTGTGTATCAGTACTTAAGGAGGAATTGTCCTGCAGGAAATTACTTTTTTTTCTGAACATTCAATGTCATATGAAATTTGAAAACACAAAGCAGCTATTTTTGATTGTAGTACATGCATATCATATGTATCAAGGTAGGGTATTTTACAAAGATTCCAACAGCCAGGATGATGTTTGCCCCTTTCCCTGTGTCAGTTTGGTAGCCCCTTTGGACATGCAGATAGTATAGGTTTGGGGAGGCTGAGATGTGCCTTGTGTGTCCTTCCCACAGCCAGGATTCTTGCACTCATAGGAATAAGTCTGCCCTGAACAACTAGCTTCCCACTTCTGAATGCTATAACACTGAGGGCACTGTGCAGGCAATTGTTGTCCCCAAGGCCTGATGAACTTGTCAGTCCAGACAAATTTCTCCACCACTACCTTCTCCTGCCACAACATCAGGATGATGTTGGAGTGCCTACCCAACATACCACAGTCATTCAGGGCATACCTGACTGCACTTTGGACATGGAAGCCTTGAACAAGGGTGGAGTCAAGGACACTCATGAGGAAGGGAATGGTGGTGACTAGTTGAAGTCTCTCAGCATCAAAAAGCAACATGGACCTTGGCTTGAAGCTGATATGGTGTCAGCCATAACCACCAACATTGAAAGAAAACCTACTGTTGCACAGCTGCCTTCAGTCCTTGGAAGCTCTGCTCCTTCCTTACAGTAGAACCACATACAAAGAAGATGAGGTCTCCACCCTTGACAATGTTGGAGAGGGGTAACAGAAGGCCTTGCAGAAACTGCAACTGGTCAGATGGGAGTGACAGTCAAACAATGGTGACTTACCTCAAAGACCTCTGTGGCTATTGGAACCTTATTCTCCATTCCAGAGAACAGATCCCCCCTGTCTTCATCAGTATGGGTAGTAAGGAAAATGACTACCTTAGCAAAGGTAGTCAGACTTGAAGCTAGCTTTGATGCTGCAGTGTCATAGGCAGCTCTGGACTCCTCAGTGGCAAAGTTGAAGGGCAGTTGTGAGAAGTGGTAGGTGTCTTGTCTGAAATATCCCTGCAACATGGTGTGAAGGATATGCACAGGGGCATGGCCAAGCTCTAGAGACTCAAGGTGGAGGTGGATAATGGCAGTAGAGTTACCAGCCACTTCAGAGGTGGTGGCATGCTCAAACCCCCCAATGACCACAAGAGGGTGTTTCAGGACTGGCTTGCCTGACAAGTAGAAGCCCTGTACTTGGAGTTAGAAGTGATTGGGGTGGCAATATGCACTTACAAAATAGGGCTGAGGACTTTCAAATCTTGTCATTTTCCAATGACAGGAAACACACCTGAAGTTCATCCAGAGTTTGAGTCAATGGAATTAATTCATAAAAGGGAGGTTAACACACCTGAAGGTCACAGGAAGCTGGGTGACCTCTGCAAGGCAATCCTCAGGTACTACAACACACTTGTTACACACTACCCTTCTGCAACCTGCCTGATCACAAGGCCACAATGTCCCTCCATCCCTGCACATCACACAGAACTGCATAGAATGTTAGAAAGATGGATGGAATATAAAAAGAGACTTGCCAAGCTCCTCATCCTTCTCTTCTTGGCAACAGGGGCCTTCCTAGCATGGGCCTTGCTTGACTTGGCAGCATGTTTTTCCCTAGCTTTCAGACCAGCAAGAGATACCCTGGGAGCTCTACCCCCAGTGGTCTTCTTAGCTGTCTGCTTGGTCTTCACCATCTGAGTCTATTATGCAAACATTAGTGAGTGGCAGCAACATATGACACAGAAGGGAACAGTAGCATACCTTATTATCTTTACAAGACACAGAAGGTGTAGGGGACAAGCAGTAAGATAACAATAAATGCATTTAGTTTAGTACATATATCATGCAGCAGGGATAGATATCTACATATTTATGGAAAAGAGAAGCCAATGTATGCAACTACACAACACTGGGCACTGGATAAGCAGATCAAAGAGGGTGATATGTAAGTATCATCTGGACACCATGAAGTAGAAGTCCAACAACATACCTTATTGGATGAGACACAGCAAGGGAGATGCAGTGTGGCAGGAGGGAGATATGAATTGATAGCCTACTAGTGTGTTTTGTGAGTGGTACAGGGACACCAGGAACTGGGACAACATACCTTTTGTAGGATGAGACACAGCAAGGGGGTGTTCTGTGAGTGGTAGAGGGATGCCACGACCTGGGATGACATACCTTTTTTTTTTTGATAAGGCATGGCAAGGGGGTGTTCTGTGAGTTGTAGAGGGACACCGTGAAGCTGGGACAACACACCTTTTTTTTTGGATGAGCACAGCGAGGGGGTGTTCTGTGGGTGTTTTGTGAGTTGTAGAGGGATGCTGTGTGAGCTGGGATGACGTACCTTTTTTTTGGATGAGGCATGGCGAGGGGGTGTTCTGTGAGTTGTAGAGGGATGCCATGAAGCTGGGATGACATACCTTTTTTTTTTGGATGAGCACAGTGAGGGGGTGTTCTGTGAGTGGTAGAGGGATGCCACAAAGCTGGGACGACATACCTTTTTTTTTGGATGAGCATGGCGAGGGGGTGTTCTGTGAGTTGTAGAGGGATGCCACAAAGCTGGGACAACACACCTTTTTTTTTGGATGAGCACAGCGAGGGGGTGGTCTGTGGGTGTTTTGTGAGTTGTAGAGGGATGCTGCACGAGCTGGGACGATGTACCTTTTTTTTGGATGAGGCACAGTGAGGGGGTGTTCTGTGAGTTGTAGAGGGATGCTGCAAAGCTGGGATGACATACCTTTTTTTTTTGGATGAGCATGGTGAGGGGGTGTTCTGTGAGTGGTAGAGGGATGCTGCGAAGCTGGGACAACATACCTTTTTTTTTGGATGAGCACAGCGAGGGGGTGTTCTGTGAGTGGTAGAGGGATGCCGTGACCTGGGACGACTTACCTTTTGTTTTTTGATAAGGCATGGCGAGGGGGTGTTCTGTGGGTGTTTTGTGAGTGGTAGAGGGATGCTGTGAGCTGGGACGATGTACCTTTTTTTGGATGAGGCATGGCGAGGAGGTGTTCTGTGAGTGGTAGAGGGATGCCATGACCTGGGATGACTTACCTTTTTTTTGGATAAGGCACAGCGAGGGGGTGTTCTGTGATTTGTAGAGGGATGCTGCGAAGCTGGGACGACATACCTTTTTTTTGGATGAGCACAGCGAGGGGGTGTTCTGTGAGTGGTAGAGGGACAACTTACCTTTTGTTTTTTTGATAAGGCACAGCGAGGGGGTGTTCTGTGAGTTGTAGAGGGATGCCACAAAGTTGGGATGACATACCTTTTTTTTGGATAAGCATGGCAAGGGGGTGTTTTGTGAGTGGTAGAGGGACACCGGGAAGTAGGACGACATACCTGTTTTGTGGATGAGACAAGGCGAGAGGGCGTTCTGTGAGTGGTAGAGAGATGCCGCGCACTGGGATGACATACCTGTTTTTTGGATGAGACCCAGCGAGAGGGGGGGGGTGTTTTGTGAGTTGTAGAAGGACGCTGCAGGCTACTTACCTTCTTTTTGAATGAATGGGCTTTGTGAGTAGTATGGGACACTGAACAATGCACAATAGACTGAGAAGAATGGCAGCGTCCTGGTGTGTGATGTGAGTGTTGAAGCCATGAGAGGTTCGACAACATACCTTTTTTGTTTTTTTTTTGAAGGGAGATGCGGCACGACATACCTATTTTGTGTTTGGAGAGGGAGAGGCACAAGAGATCCAGAGGATGACAACATACCAAAAAATTTGCTGAGACGCAGCAGGGCCAGAGAGTGGGATAATGCAATGATGGTCGGTGAGGGAGACACTGTGTGGCAAGAGGAGAGGAGCAAAAGACCATGTCAATCTGGATACTCAGATGCACAGATCTTGATTTTGGACAGGTCACGTAGTGAGACCTATGATAATCTTGGACACAACCTTAATTGTGACATGAACAATGTCACAGCTGTCATGATTATCACACATGTCTACCCATACTTCAGATGCATCTCTGGAACATTACATAGGACTATATATGGAGTGGTCAGTCGCCGCTAGGCCGATTTCCGGTTTCAATAAGTGACTACATGTATTAAATGATCCGGTAGTGCTACTACAATACATTTTCTGTGAAATCCCAAGGGTAAGCCACCACTACCACTCAGCCAACGGCACGAGGGAGTGCTTGCTCAGCTTGACAATGCAATTACAAGAATGTCAAGCAAACATTTAGTATTTAGTATATAGAAGCTGAATCTGGTGACAGTGGAGTCACATGACATCGCTATTCGCAATGTATAGTATGACACGTGGTACTGACTCAGAGGAAGTTGCCAGCACTCATGGCAACTGAACACATGCCGAGGCCAAGAATGTGACATTGACGGCGACCTCGCTAGTTGGACTGTGGCCAAACAATGGTACATAAGACTCAAGTATATAAATCCCCCCCAGTCAGTGGCATGTTTTTTCCCTTACTTGCGTTTCCCCTGCGATGTGATGCTTCCCCTCCATTGTCCTCTCTCCCTCCATCTCCAGCTCCCTTTCCCCCTCTCTCTCTCCTGTTTGTGTGCTACGCATCTTTGTTTTATCT
>NW_026261048.1:0-25677 GCF_024613125.1 Pisolithus orientalis | reverse complement strand
CTTCATTTCCTTAGTAACCCTATCTTTGACACCATATGACTCTTTTAAATTTCATTGTTTACTGCTGCAGATACTTACCACCTAGATGGCATGACCAGTAGGGTACTTTTGTTCTGAGGTATTTATACAGCTGTACCATACCATGTATCCTCAGTTTTTTGATAGCTTGCAACTCAGCTAATTCCTTTAACTTCATCCTCATTTATTCCCTGTCACAATCTCAGAAGAACTCACCAGCAGAATAAACCTCTGTTGGATATTGTTAATAACTGAGCCATAGGGGTTATGACAAGTTTGGCCCATAGTCTCCCCTTCATGTCACTCATGACTAGTCCATTTGACAAAGTCACTTGGCTTGGGCATAACAAAATCAAAAACTCTTGTGGTCTTATGAAGGCTCATTGTCTCCCTATGCATAAAGACTAACTTGCCTTTGTTCTTCCATTGTGCAAGCAAGCACAGAAGAACACCTTTCCCAACTCAACCAAATACATCAGTCTACAGGCAGCCACTAGGCTTTAATAGATCACCTCCCTAGACTTCAGACTTGTCCAACAAACAACACCTTTACTGACAGGTTTTCTTTGGAATATAATTCCTCCCTCAGCCTTCATTGTCACTATCCATTAAAGTGTCTAACCCTCAGAAGCAGAAACCACCTGTTCCCCCTAGGTTACCCATCTCTAGAGGACTTGGAATCAGTTCCCCTATACTGTCCTTTGGTCAATGAGGTCCCTCAGTAACTGCTACCAATCCACATCTATCTTATTTCTCTCAGTTCTGAGAAACTGAAGTAGCATGTAGTTCAGAAGAAGACAATCAGAAGTCTGAAACTTCTTTCAGATCAGTCCTCAAAGAAGAACAAGAAGTGACAGGAAGTATGTCCATAACTCAAGGTCATGGAGAGTCTGTTCTGGAAATGCCCCCTCATCAATACTCTGAGGCAGAGGTGGAACAGAGAATGGAGGACTTATGGGCACAATTGGAAGAGGAGTTTCACCAGTCTGTTATTGCAAATGACCTGTTTCCTTGAGGGATGCCTACTGACACAGCATTACAAGAGTGGTATGCCAGAAACTTCAGAAAGGTGGTTCCCTCAGAGCCCTCCACTGGTGGGGGCAGTAAGGGAAGAAGCCAAAACAAGGATGATGAAGATTACCACTATGGGCAATCACCCAATGGTGGTCAGGAATTTAATGTCAGGCAACCTGGAGAATTTGATGGAAGCCACAATGGGCTCCAAACTTGGCTTACCCAAGTGGAAGGCTACTTAGCCTTGAATCAACATGTATACAACATGGAAGCTCTCAAGATTTCCTTTGCTCTTACTTATATTATGAAGGGAGCAGCAGTATCATTCACAGAGAATTATCAAAATGAACACAAGTTGTCTGATGGAACTATCTGCTACCTTGGTGACTTTAAAAACATCATTGAATGACTCAAGGCAACTTTTGAGTCTGGTGACCAAACCACACTCACTATACTTTGTCTATTGGACATCAAGCAGGAGAAAAGGGAGTTGGAAGCATACATTGCAGAGTTTATGGGTCTGGTCAATAAGGCCTAGTTGAAGGAAGAATCTTGGGAAGCTGGAATCTTCTTTGGGAAAGGTCTGTCCAAGGAATATCACAACCAGATTTTAAATTCCAGAGGAATGCTGATCATAGTGATCAAATGGATTCAGGCTGTGGGAGAAGCAAGGATAGCCTTGGCCACAAAGCACATGTTAGAAGGAAATGAATTGCAACATGAGTGAAGGCTCATATCCTATCACAGCAATCATTGAGATCCCAATGCAATGGACATGGACAAATGAAAACAAAATGTATGTTATTCCAGTTTGGAAATTGAATGCTATAATTGCCAAGAAGTCAGTCACATCAAATGTGACTGTAAGAAGAAGCAACTTTCCAATGTTTGTATAGTAGTTGCCAAGGACAGTACCAAGACTGCCTATGTGGGCAACAGGGAAGCTAACAAGGAGGAAAGGAAATTGCTGGGTGTTTAAAGAGGACTGCTGAATCACCTGCTACAGTCAGTCCTGTTTCTGTGTTGTTGGCTAAATGTACTTCTATAGATGATGAATCCTCTATGCAAATCCACTCTCTGCTTGGATTGGTCATTTTGCCCAACTTCAATGCAGGTATCTGGGCATGCATTGACTCTGGTGCCAAGGTTTCATTGATTTCTGAAAGGATGGTCCAAAAGCTCAAGATCCCAATGTATAGGTTGGAACAAAAGTTTAAGACTATGTCCTTCACTGGGAAAGACAAAGAATGGGTAACCCACAAGGTAACCCTGAAAATGGAAATCAAGAACTGCACAATAAGGGTCAAATGCTACATCAGTCCTCTTGTAGGAAAAGAACATATCCTCTTAGGGATGCCCTTCCTTAAAGAATTCAAGCCATGTATGAACTGGGAAACTGGGAAGATTATGTGCTGGGATGATGGGTATGTACATCCCAAGGAAAAAACTAAAATCCAACAGAAAGTATCTTTGGATGCAAGGAGTGTAATGTTCATATTAGGTGCCTGTGCACCTCAGACTGCATTTTTCCTTTGTGTTATTTCTATCTAACCCTACAGACATGTAGTGGACACTTAGCTTCGCTCTAAGTGTCCTTGGTTTGCATTTGTTTATTGTTTACATTTGTTTATTATTTTTGCACACTTACTGCCGCGCGCCCAGTGAAATTTTCTTCAGTCTCTTACACTGGGCACAAGTGGCCTCAGATTGTGGTTATATTAACATGTAAAGGAATCTCCTGGCCCTCCCTTGGAAGTCCAAATTAACAAAACTACTCTATCTACAGAACTAGAGGTGGCTATTGCTTCTAGCAAAGAGGAAGTCCAGCTTCCTGAAAAGTACAAGGAATTTGCCAAGGTTTTTGCTGAAGACCACATTCCACTGCTGAAACATAGGCCTGGCCTGGATCATGAAATTTGCTTAAAAGAAGAATTCAAACCCAAAAAGGCAGCAGTGTACCCAATGTCTCCTGATGAACTAAAGGTCTTAGATGAATTCCTGGACAAATATCTCAAATGTAAAAAAATTCACCTGTCAATGTCCCCTCAAGCAGCACCAGTATGCCTTGTTGTGAAGAAGGATGGAAAGAAGTGGCTGATCCAAGACTACCACTACCTCAACTCATTCACTGTTCAGGATGCACATCCATTGCCAAATGCTCAAGCCTTGTTCAACAAACTGGTTGAATCAAAATATTACACTAAGTTTGATATTCATTGGGGTTTTACTAACCTCTGAGTCAAAGAAGGGGATGAATGGAAAGGAGCATTTATCACACTGCAAGGATTGTTCAAGCCTATGGTAATGTTCTTTGGTCAATGTAACTCACCCCCTTCTTTTCAAAGGTACATGGATAAAACCTTCAAATCTCAAAGAGGAAAACAAGTAGGGTACATGGATGATGATGTTGTCCATGCCAAGACTCTAGAGGAACTATGGCAACATGTCTGGGAGTTCCTGAAGATCTATGAGAAGGAAGAGCTGTGCCTCAAGATCAGCAAGTACTGTTTTGAAGCTGAAGAAGTCAAATTCCTTGGAATGATTATAGGAAAGGGGCATCTGGAAACTTTGCCTATGAAGACCAACACCATTTCCACATGGGAAGCCCCAGACAATCCTACAGGGCTCCACTGGTTCCTTGGATTCTGCAACTTCTACTGAAAGTTTATCCCTTCCTTCTCAAGTGTCACTAGACCCCTCCACAACCAAATGAAGAAAGGGGTGTCCTACCAATGGACTCTGGAGTGGAATACTGCCTTTGAGAAACTCAAGTCTTTGTTATGTTCATCTCTGGTCCTCATTATCCCTGATTTTTCAAAACCCTTTGCACTCTTCACTGATGCCTCGAAACTTGGAACTGGGGTGGTACTTGCCCAGAAAGGAGTTGATAACAAGTGGCATCTGTGCTTGTATCTTTCTCAATCCTTGGTAGGAGCTGAGCAACACTATCAGGTTTACAACCTGGAAATGCTAGCCATAATCCATGCTCTCAAAGCCTTCCACCACTATCTTTTGTCCCCAGTCAAGCCTATGGTGGTCTTTACTGATCACAAAAACCTGGAATACTACTGCAAGCCACAGCAGTTAACTCTGTGGCAGGCTCAATGGGCTGCAACCATCCAATCCTACCCTCTTCATTTCTTGTGGCAGGCTGGTCACCTGCAGGTACCCACTGACACTTTGTCCTGCAGGCAGTTCTCCTGATGAACCTTTGGCTTTCAGAGGGGGTGGATCCTCAAATTCACCTTGTTTCACCTACTTTTTCACTTACAAAAATACAACAACAACAGAAAATAAACCATTTAACTCGCATTGGACATCTTCCAGCTAAACTTGATCATAGCAAAGATAACTCCAAGCCATATTCTTGCCCACCTGAGGAAAAACCAAAGGAGAATAGGCTGCCTGATGCTTGCCCTTTGAGGAACATCAACAAAGGAGCTCAGGGAGTATATGTGATCTCTGCAGAACTGTATGAGCATGTCAGGAACAATATACCAAAAGACTCTACAGGGCCAGAACCAAAGGACAACATAACAATTGAGGAAGATGGAACAAAACAGTTCAGAATGACTTGGTTGTATATCCCCCCTAATGACTGCAAACACTGCATGTGCTCTTATCATGATCATGAATCAGCCTGGACACCCAGGACAAAAAGGCAATGTTTGCCAAAATGTACAAGGAGGTCTAATGGGAAGGTGTGGGGAAAGATATCAAAGCCTACATTGCTGGATGTCCCATGTGCCAAACCACCAAGGTCATAACACACCTGCCAACACCACCCATGATCCCTCATTCCACTCCTAAACCTGTGTTCCTGTTCCAACAAATATCTATGGATCTCATCACAGATCTCCCCATTTCAGGAGAACAGAAGTATGACTCCATTCTCATGATTGTTGATCAGGGTCTTATGAAAACTGCCCTGTTCATCCCATGTCACAAAACAATTGACTCTGTCAGAGTTGCCTGACTCTTCCATCAGTTCATTTACTCCTGGTTTGGTATCCTGGAGTCTGTAATCTCAGGTCATGGTCTGCAGTTCACATCATCCTTTATGAAAGAACTGTACAAGGTGATAGGGGTTACTGCCAAACTTTCAACTGGGTACCATCCCCAAACCAACAGAGAAAGCAAAAGGGTAAACCAGGAGGTGGAAGGATACTTACAATTATACTGTGCAGAAGCCCCAAACCCTTGGTCTGCAAAGTTACCTTTGGCTGAGTTCACTCATAATTCCAGGGTACACTCCATGCACAACATGACCCCCTTCTCCCTCATCCTGGGCTATGACCCATCACCTTATCCAGAAAAACAACTCACCACTGTCCCTTCAGTAGATGAAAGACTAGAACAACTTGCATCAAACAGGGATGTCACTGTTCTTGCACACAAAAAGGCACAGGATTTGATGCATTTGTGCACCAAAGGAACCTATAGCCCACCTAAAGTCAGAGATCAAGTTCTCCTTGATGTCAGACATCTTAGGATCAGAAACCAGTGTGACAAGATTGCACCCCAATGTCTCAGACCCTTCAAAGTGACTCAAGTGGTGTCACCAGTCACTTTCCAATTGGAGTTGCCATCAACTTGGAAAGTCCATCCAGTGTTTCATGCATCTCACATCTTCCCATTCACTGAAAATGACATTTATGGTGCTGTGCCCACAGCACCATTGCCTGAATTAGTGGATGATGAAATTGAATCAGAGGTCAAGTCAATAATTAATCACAACACTGGTGGCCACCAAGGTAAATGAAAATATCTGGTCAAATGGAAAGGGTTCCCTCATTCATCAAATACTTGGGAGCCCAAGGAACATATAAAGGACCATGCATTGGAAGCCCTCAACCAGTACAAACTTGTTCATCACCTCAGAAGTTAAATGGACTCCCCTCATCCTGTTAATACTGAAAACAACTATGCTGACCTCCCCTGTGAACCCCTTTATCTGTTAAAATATCCCACACAGTAGCCTTGTGCCCAGTGTCAGAGACTGAAGAGAAAATACACTGGGCACACACAACTGCTAAGTGCACAAAAATGGTAAACAAAGGAAAACAACCAGTCACAACATACCACAACACTGTATAGTGTAGGAATGCAAACTTAGAGCATATTAGTGTAGCATATAACAGTAGAATAAATGAAAATGTGAACAGAGGTGCAGAGGCACCACTGTAACATTATGACCCCACAAGTGACTGGCCCAAATTACTCATGCCCCCTGTTGCTGTCTATTCAACTGTTCATATAACCACATGTTCATATAACCACAGCTTCAGGCCACTGGTGCCCAGTGTAAGAGACTGAAATTGAGTAAAATACTACAGACAATATACCTGGTGCCCAGTGTAAGAGACTGAAGGAAAACTTCACTGGGCACACAGTAGTAAGTACACAAAAATGATAAACAAAGATAAACAATAAACAGAAACAAACCAAGGACACTTAGAGTGAAGCCAAGTGTCCAATGCTAGTTGTAGGGTTAATAGGAAACATAACAAAGTAAGAAATGCAAACTCTGAGGTGCACAGGCACCTAATGTGAACATCAACATCCCCTCCCCTGTTGTCTGACACCCATGTTCCTGACTTGGATGCCTTGTCCCCAGTCTCACAACTCCAGGTACCCTCTCCCCAGCCCAGAGGCTCCCCCAGTGGAGTCAGTAAGCCCAAAGGAAAGGGAAAGAATAAAGAGAAGTCTGACCATGATGCCAATAAAAGAGGAGCCATGAGCAACCCCACCAATGCTCCCTGAACTCCTGACCTTCACACTGCCATCACAACCTATTCCAATGGGGCACACCATGCCACCCTTGATCTCCTTGCCATGGTTGCCACTGCCTGGGATGACAAGCTGCAACTACCAATTGCAGCAAGTGACTACCTGGACATTGTTAGGGTACTTGATGTCTTCCATGAAGGGGACCACATTGACAGGTGCTCACCAGAACAAGTTAAGTATTTTGGGCTGTTGTCTGAAATCCACAGAGCATCAGACATAAGTTATAATGATCAATATGCTTGAGTGTGGGTATTCAGAGGTTTTAGAAGTGGTTACCAGAGGAGCATACCATCACCTTCTCAATCAACAGTTCAGCAAATTCCTTGCCCCACCTGCTTCATGACTTCTTGATCACATTAAGCCAAAGGAGGACCCCCTCATTGTAGTAAATCAAAAGGAAGAGAAGCAGAAGGAAAATGGAATGGGTGACACCGATAGAGTATACCAATAATGGAACCTTATTTAAACAACTTCTGAGGGAAATTGATAAGTTCAAAAGGGACATCAGGAAGTACATGGAGATTGCTAGGTGATGGTAGCCATTGTTTGTCATGTCTTGACCACCTTTACCAATGTCAGTAAGACCATCCACAGTGGTAGAAATCCGACAAGCTCTGACTGATGGTATATGATAAGTTTGTGCATGACCACCTGACCTCCCCAAGTCTATATTTTGCTAGGCAATGTTCACCATTGTCCGCCATGTCTTAACCACATTTACCAATGTCAGCAAGACTATCCATGATGTAGCAACCTGACAAATGCTTTCTCTGATGGTATATGATAAATTTGAGTATGACCACCTGACCCCCCCCTTTCTACATTTTGCTAGGTGATGTTTGCCATTGCTCATCATGTCTTAACTGCCTTTACCAATGTCTGTAAGACTATCTACAGTGGTAGAAACCCAATGAACACTGGGTCTGATGGTATATGATAAATTTGAGCATGACCACCTGACTTCCCGCAGTCTATTTTTTGCTAGACCACATTCTTCACTGTTCCCCATCTCCTAAACCCCTTTACCAATGTTACAAAGACTATCCACAGTGGTAGGAACCTGATGAACACTTGTGTCAATGGTATATGATAAGTTTGAGCAGGACCGCCTGACCTGTTGCAATAAATGTGACCAGACAGGGGATTGAACCCTGGACCTCCCAGGTTTTGACCAGGTGCTCTAACCACTGAGCTATTTGGTCAAGGTATCTAGGCTTACTTGGTGTGGTTTAGCCACCAAGTGCTAGTAGGGACTAGCATTGCTGAGTGCTGGAGTACTACACTTGCAACATGACCTCCCCCTGTTTATATTTTGTTAGACCATGTTTGTCATTGTTCATCATGTCTTGACCACCTTTACCAATGTCAGTAAGACCATCTGCAGTGGTAGAAATCTGATGAACACCGACTCTGATGGTATATGATAAGTTTGCACATGACCACCTGATCTCCCCCAGTCTATATTTTGCTAGGTGATGTTCGCCATTGTCCACCATGTCTTAACCACATTTACCAGTGTCAGCAAGGCTATCCATGATGTAGCAACCTGACAAATGCTTTCTCTGATGGTATATGATAAATTTGAGTATGACCACACACTCACTCACTACAGCTCATTCTTTGAGCTCCCAGCTTCCAGACTCACCCCATCCACCCCATCCTTCTCCTGTCCACTCAAAATTCGCCACCATGGCTGAAGACCATGCCAACTTGTCGCCCTCTGTCACTAAACTCACTGCCTCCAACTACTTGACCTGGAAAGGCAAAATGAAGGCTTTCCTGCACACAAAAGGGCTCTGGACCATTGTTAGTGGTCTGGAAAAGTGCCCTGATGACTCCAAAGTTGAAGCTCAGGCCAAGTGGGACCTTAGAGCAGACAGGGCAGCTGGGGAGCTTTACCTAGCACTTTCTAGTGAGCAGAGAACCCATGTAGATGCTGTACAGGATCACCCTGTCCAAATCTGGTCAACTCTAGCCTCCATCCACCTCCAGCAACACCCTGGAGCTCGCTTTAATGCTTGGGATGACTTCTTTTCGATCAGGAAGCCCCCAGATGAGTCCCTGTCATCCTTAATCGCTAGAATCAAAGATTCCATGTCCAAAATTCAACAATTGCGCCCCAAGGACTCTACTACTCCATATTGCATCAAGGATTATGGACAATGAACTTGTCTGTATGGCTATGGTGTGCTCTCTAGGTGAAGATTACTCTCATTTTGCCTCTTCTCTCCTTCTGTTCCAATCTTGGACAAGGACAAAACTCAAAGCAGCAGTCCTGGCTGAAGAATCGCAGCGCAAGCCGCCCTGATGCAGGGACATCAGCGACCGCACTAGTGAGCTCCTCTGCAATTTGCAAGTGCTCACCTTCATTGCCTTGCGAGTTCTGTGATTATTCAGGCCACTGTGTCCACAAGTGTCCAAACCTGGAAAGATCAAAGGCTTATTATCACTCTAGGAAGAATAAGAAGGACAGGAAGTGCCAATACTGCAAATCAAGCCTCTACCTCATCTGCTTCTTCCCCAGCAACTGGGACAGCAACAACACCTCCTCATCAAACCAGAGCGCATCCCAAGCAGTACAATTCACTAGAAATGCAAGTTTTCATTCCCTTGACCCCTCCTCTCCCCTCTGCCCCCTCCAGCTCGATGCTGATGTGCATTGGAATGCAGATACAGGGCACACTTCTCATATGACACCTCATCAACACTGGCTGTGAAATTACAGCCAAAAATGCCTTCCTGTGTGTCTAGCAGACAACTAAAATTGTCTACACAGCTGGGGTGGGGTCAGTAGTGTTTGAGCCTGTGGTGGGGGGGTCAGAAGCATTGGCCTGTTGAATTTACCAATGTCCTACATGTCCCTGACCTGTGAAATAATCTACTATCTGTGATATATCTCTGTCGCAACAAGGGCTTCACTGTCAGCATCAAGTCTTCGCAGATGTCCTTCAGGCAGTGCCCTGGCCCTACCCTCTTCATTGCAAGAATTTTGGACAACAACTCTGCATTCCTGGAGGGTGAGACTGTTCCCCTCAGTGAATATGCCTCTGCAGCGACCACTTTGCCCCTGGATTTCAACCTATGGCACGGGAGACTCATCCATCACCACCTGGCTGGTGTGAAGTCCCTCCTGGAGCGAAATCTAGTCACTGGGATGACCCTAGACTTGAACAAAGTGCCTGATCCTATCTGTGAACCTTGCCTGGCTGGCAAGATGCATGCAAAGCCCTTTCCCAGCTCTTCCTGGCATGCTTCTTGGCCCTGGAACTTGTCCACAGTGATTTGCACTATTTAGGCCACCCCTGCTTCACTGGCTACAAGTATTGGGTCACCTTCATTGATGATTTCTCTTGCTTTTGCTTTGTTTTGCCTCTGAAAGCGAAGTCTGAGATCTTTTGAGGCCTTCAAGACCTTCAAGGCCTTTGCTGAGAACCAGAGTGAAAGGAAAATAAAGATTGTGCGAGATGACAAGGGAGGGGAGTATATGAGCAATGCCTTCATCAATTTTACCACCAAATGCGGAATCCAGCACCAGCACACAGTCAGAAATCGACCCCAGCAAAATGGAGTGGCAGAGCAAGCCAATAGACTACTCTCTGAGCAGCTTACTGCAATGCTGGATGAGTCTGGCCTTCCTAAGGCTTTCTGGGGAGAGTGCCTAGCCTCCTTGGTCCATGTGTGGAACAGATGCCCTACTGAAGCACTTCAAAATGCAACTCCCTTTGAACTGTGGCATGGGAGAAAGCCAGATGTCTCCCACCTTCGAGTTTGGGGGTGTACTGCCTATGTGCACATCCAAAAGGACAAGAGGTGACCCCTGGAGTCCCACATGGAGAAGTGTGTCTTTATAGGGTACCCTGATGGCTACAAAGGCTGGACATTCTACAATCCCACCACAAAGTGCACAATAATCTCAGAAAGGGCTGATTTTTGATGAGAGGTACTTCCCTTTGTCCACATCGCCCTTCCACACCTTCCCTACCTGTGCCTCTCCCTCCCAAACCTACCCAAACTGCACCAGCAGCTCCCATACCTGTTCATATCAGGTGCCTGTGCACCTCAGATCATGTTTTTCCTTTCTCCTATTTCTATCTCACCCTACAGCATGTAGTGGGACACTTAGCTTCACTCTAAGTGTCCTTGGTTTGCATTTATTTATTGTTTACCTTTGTTTATCATGTTTGCACACTTACTGTTGTGTGCCCAGTGAAATTTTCTTCAGTCTCTTACACTGGGCACAAGGTATGTCTTATGCAGTATTCCCTTGAATATTAGTCTCTTACACTGGGCACCAGTGGCCTCAGTTTGTGGTTATCTCAACATCCAGTGCCATTGGAAGCCATACCAAATGGTTGACCATGGCATTTCCTCTGTGTGGAGTACCTCACACAGTGTTTGGTGCCTTTAGCAATGCTGCTGGCACCATGAATGTCTACATTTGCTTCCCCAGGATGATCCACAGGGATCAGATGACACACAAGCATGCCAATCACATCCCAAAGGAGGTCCTCAACTTTTTCTGGGAGCATGTCCTACTTCCAGCGATCCATGCACATGTGGATGTTTCAAGTGCACTATACATCTCTCTCACTCTGAAGGAAGTGCAGTTCAAGGCATGAAAGGGTGGCAAAACCAAGAAGGCTGGTCAGCCAAAAGTGGTCCCCCTTTCTATGCAAGTGTTGAAGCAGATCCAGAAGACCATGGAGGCAATCATCCAAGAGGACCCTTTATGATTTGCAAACTATGGTTCCTTCTTCTTCGTCCTGGAATGCAAGGGAATCAAGTTGTGGATGAAAACCACCCTGTTGGGAGTGGTTCAAATGCTGGTCCAAGCTCTCCTCCATGGACTTCCAGCTCTGGATTGGTCCCACATGGTAGACAGGGCCAATGGGGAGCTCTTGGTTGACTTGGGAATCTGTTAACTTCACCCAGCCTTAAGGCCTTGTGCCCAGTGTCAGAGACTATATTCAACAGCTAAGTAGTGACATTACCTTGTGCCCAGTGTCAGAGACTATATTCAACAGCTAAGTAGTGACATTACCTTGTGCCCAGTGTCAGAGACTGAAGAGAAAATACACTGGGCACACAGAACTGCTAAGTGTGCAAAAATGGTAAACAAAGGAAAACAAACAGTCACCACATACCACAACACTGTATAGTGTAGGAATGCAAAGTTAGACCATATTAGTGTAGCATATAACAGTAGAATAAATGAAAATGCAAACAGAGGTGCAGAGGCACCACTGTAACAGAATCAGCATCCACCCCACATGTGACAAAAAGCTCATGGGATTGTGGAGACTGGATGCCCTGGAAGCTTCCTTTGGGGCAGGTGGATATTTGCAAGGAAATGCCCACCACACTTGCATGCTTGGATGGTATGGGGGGATCCAAGCAGAGATGTCACAGGAGTGAGCATGGCAAACTCACATTGCATTCAGAAGTGCTTATAATCTGGCCTATGAGGTGATCTGACCCAATGACAACAGCCCCACCTTTGTCATGGACAAGGATGCTTATTCCCTGAACAACAACTTCATTGGGGAATGCATGCAGGCCATCAACATGTATTCTGGAGATGCCAAGAAGAGGTCATATGGGGTGCAAGACAAGTACAGGATGAGTGGGGCTGCAGTGGAGCAGGCAATACTGGTGGTGCCACAAAGGGTGATGCATTTCCAAGCTCGATCATGCTCATATCTGATGCTTCCATCTTTGCAGATGGAAGAGCTTTTAGCCTCCAATCCCATTCTCTGGATTCTGACCAAAGTCTGGTTGGAATTTATGGCTAGACACATCAGGGCCCTCCAGTTGGCTCAGATCTCTCTCAAGGAACTGGAACCACCCAACCTTGGGATTCTGACTGGCATCATCTGCCACATGATATGGTGCACGTCCACCACCTGCAATAATCCTCAACTTCCATGTGAGAAGTCCATGAGGAGAAGAGCATGCTGAGTCTGAATGATGAGATTGTTAAGATATCCCAATACTCAGCACTCTATGTGCACTGACTCTGTGCACATAGAGTGCTGAGTATTGGGATATCTTAACAATCTCATCATTCAGACTCAGCATGCTCTTCTCCTCATGGACTTCTCACATGGAAGTTGAGGATTATTGCAGTGGTGGACGTGCACCATATCATGTGGCAGATGATGCCAGTCAGAATCCCAAGGTTGGGTGGTTCCAGTTCCTTGAGAGAGATCTGAGCCAACTGGAGGGCCCTGATGTGTCTAGCCATAAATTCCAACCAGACTTTGGTCAGAATCCAGAGAATGGGATTGGAGGCTAAAAGCTCTTCCATCTGCAAAGATGGAAGCATCAGATATGAGCATGATCGAGCTTGGAAATGCATCACCCTTTGTGGCACCACCAGTATTGCCTGCTCCACTGCAGCCCCACTCATCCTGTACTTGTCTTGCACCCCATATGACCTCTTCTTGGCATCTCCAGAATACATGTTGATGGCCTGCATGCATTCCCCAATGAAGTTGTTGTTCAGGGAATAAGCATCCTTGTCCATGACAAAGGTGGGGCTGTTGTCATTGGGTCAGATCACCTCATAGGCCAGATTATAAGCACTTCTGAATGCAATGTGAGTTTGCCATGCTCACTCCTGTGACATCTCTGCTTGGATCCCCCCATACCATCCAAGCATGCAAGTGTGGTGGGCATTTCCTTGCAAATATCCACCTGCCCCAAAGGAAGCTTCCAGGGCATCCAGTCTCCACAATCCCATGAGCTTTTTGTCACATGTGGGGTGGATGCTGATTCTGTTACAGTGGTGCCTCTGCACCTCTGTTTGCATTTTCATTTATTCTACTGTTATATGCTACACTAATATGGTCTAACTTTGCATTCCTACACTATACAGTGTTGTGGTATGTGGTGACTGTTTGTTTTCCTTTGTTTACCATTTTTGCACACTTAGCAGTTCTGTGTGCCCAGTGTATTTTCTCTTCAGTCTCTGACACTGGGCACAAGGTAATGTCACTACTTAGCTGTTGAATATAGTCTCTGACACTGGGCACAAGGTAATGTCACTACTTAGCTGTTGAATATAGTCTCTGACACTGGGCACAAGGCCTTAAGGCTGGGTGAAGTTAACAGATTCCCAAGTCAACCAAGAGCTCCCCATTGGCCCTGTCTACCATGTGGGACCAATCCAGAGCTGGAAGTCCATGGAGGAGAGCTTGGACCAGCATTTGAACCACTCCCAACAGGGTGGTTTTCATCCACAACTTGATTCCCTTGCATTCCAGGACGAAGAAGAAGGAACCATAGTTTGCAAATCATAAAGGGTCCTCTTGGATGATTGCCTCCATGGTCTTCTGGATCTGCTTCAACACTTGCATAGAAAGGGGGACCACTTTTGGCTGACCAGCCTTCTTGGTTTTGCCACCCTTTCATGCCTTGAACTGCACTTCCTTCAGAGTGAGAGAGATGTATAGTGCACTTGAAACATCCACATGTGCATGGATCGCTGGAAGTAGGACATGCTCCCAGAAAAAGTTGAGGACCTCCTTTGGGATGTGATTGGCATGCTTGTGTGTCATCTGATCCCTGTGGATCATCCTGGGGAAGCAAATGTAGACATTCATGGTGCCAGCAGCATTGCTAAAGGCACCAAACACTGTGTGAGGTACTCCACACAGAGGAAATGCCATGGTCAACCATTTGGTAT
This sequence comes from Pisolithus orientalis, assembly GCF_024613125.1. Taxonomy (NCBI): domain Eukaryota; kingdom Fungi; phylum Basidiomycota; class Agaricomycetes; order Boletales; family Pisolithaceae; genus Pisolithus; species Pisolithus orientalis. Next base: position 11,168 of record NW_026261048.1, on the reverse strand, counting down.
GGCTTCCAATGGCACTGGATGTTGAGATAACCACAAACTGAGGCCACTGGTGCCCAGTGTAAGAGACTAATATTCAAGGGAATACTGCATAAGACATACCTTGTGCCCAGTGTAAGAGACTGAAGAAAATTTCACTGGGCACACAACAGTAAGTGTGCAAACATGATAAACAAAGGTAAACAATAAATAAATGCAAACCAAGGACACTTAGAGTGAAGCTAAGTGTCCACTACATGCCTGTAGGGTGAGATAGAAATAGGAGAAAGGAAAAACATGATCTGAGGTGCACAGGCACCTGATATGAACAGGTATGGGAGCTGCTGGTGCAGTTTGGGTAGGTTTGGGAGGGAGAGGCCACAGGTAGGGAAGGTGTGGAAGGGCGAGTGGACAAAGGGAAGTACCTCTCATCAAAATCAGCCCTTTCTGAGATTATTGTGCACTTTGTGGTGGGATTGTAGAATGTCCAGCCTTTGTAGCCATCAGGGTACCCTATAAAGACACACTTCTCCATGTGGGGACTCCAGGGGTCACCTCTTGTCCTTTTGGATGTGCACATAGGCAGTACACCCCCAAACTCGAAGGTGGGAGACATCTGGCTTTCTCCCATGCCACAGTTCAAAGGGAGTTGCATTTTGAAGTGCTTCAGTAGGGCATCTGTTCCACACATGGACCAAGGAGGCTAGGCACTCTCCCCAGAAAGCCTTAGGAAGGCCAGACTCATCCAGCATTGCAGTAAGCTGCTCAGAGAGTAGTCTATTGGCTTGCTCTGCCACTCCATTTTGCTGGGGTCGATTTCTGACTGTGTGCTGGTGCTGGATTCCGCATTTGGTGGTAAAATTGATGAAGGCATTGCTCATATACTCCCCTCCCTTGTCATCTCGCACAATCTTTATTTTCCTTTCACTCTGGTTCTCAGCAAAGGCCTTGAAGGTCTTGAAGGCCTCAAAGATCTCAGACTTCGCTTTCAGAGGCAAAACAAAGCAAAAGCAAGAGAAATCATCAATGAAGGTGACCCAATACTTGTAGCCAGTGAAGCAGGGGTGGCCTAAATAGTGCAAATCACTGTGGACAAGTTCCAGGGGCCAAGAAGCATGCCAGGAAGAGCTGGGAAAGGGCTTTGCATGCATCTTGCCAGCCAGGCAAGGTTCACAGATAGGATCAGGCACTTTGTTCAAGTCTAGGGTCATCCCAGTGACTAGATTTCGCTCCAGGAGGGACTTCACACCAGCCAGGTGGTGATGGATGAGTCTCCCGTGCCATAGGTTGAAATCCAGGGGCAAAGTGGTCGCTGCAGAGGCATATTCACTGAGGGGAACAGTCTCACCCTCCAGGAATGCAGAGTTGTTGTCCAAAATTCTTGCAATGAAGAGGGTAGGGCCAGGGCACTGCCTGAAGGACATCTGCGAAGACTTGATGCTGACAGTGAAGCCCTTGTTGCGACAGAGATATATCACAGATAGTAGATTATTTCACAGGTCAGGGACATGTAGGACATTGGTAAATTCAACAGGCCAATGCTTCTGACCCCCCACCACAGGCTCAAACACTACTGACCCCACCCCAGCTGTGTAGACAATTTTGTTGTCTGCTAGACACACAGGAAGGCATTTTTGGCTGTAATTTCACAGCCAGTGTTGATGAGGTGTCATATGAGAAGTGGTGCCTGTATCTGCATTCCAATGCACATCAGCATCGAGCTGGAGGGGGCAGAGGGGAGAGGAGGGGTTAAGGGAATGAAAACTTGCATTTCTAGTGAATTGTACTGCTTGGGATGCGCTCTGGTTTGATGAGGAGGTTGTTGTTGCTGTCCCAGTTGCTGGGGAAGAAGCAGATGAGGTAGAGGCTTGATTTGCAGTATTGGCACTTTTCCTGTCCTTCTTATTCTTCCTAGAGGTGATAATAAGCCTTTGATCTTTCCAGGTTTGGACACTTGTGGACACAGTGGCCTGAATAATCACAGAACTCGCAAGGCAATGAAGGTGAGCACTTGCAAATTGCAGAGGAGCTCACTAGTGCGGTCGCTGATGTCCCTGCATCAGGGCAGTGCTTGCACTGCGATTCTTCAGCCAGGACTGCTGCTTTGAGTTTGTCCTTGTCCAGAGATTGGAACAGAAGGAGAGAAGAGGCAAAATGAGAGTAATCTTCACCTAGAGAGCACACCATAGCCATACAGACAAGTTCATTGTCCATAATCCTTGATGCAATATGGAGTAGTAGAGTCCTTGGGGCGCAATTGTTGAATTTTGGACATGGAATCTTTGATTCTAGCGATTAAGGATGACAGGGACTCATCTGGGGGCTTCCTGATCGAAAAGAAGTCATCCCAAGCATTAAAGCGAGCTCCAGGGTGTTGCTGGAGGTGGATGGAGGCTAGAGTTGACCAGATTTGGACAGGGTGATCCTGTACAGCATCTACATGGGTTCTCTGCTCACTAGAAAGTGCTAGGTAAAGCTCCCCAGCTGCCCTGTCTGCTCTAAGGTCCCACTTGGCCTGAGCTTCAACTTTGGAGTCATCAGGGCACTTTTCCAGACCACTAACAATGGTCCAGAGCCCTTTTGTGTGCAGGAAAGCCTTCATTTTGCCTTTCCAGGTCAAGTAGTTGGAGGCAGTGAGTTTAGTGACAGAGGGCGACAAGTTGGCATGGTCTTCAGCCATGGTGGCGAATTTTGAGTGGACAGGAGAAGGATGGGGTGGATGGGGTGAGTCTGGAAGCTGGGAGCTCAAAGAATGAGCTGTAGTGAGTGAGTGTGTGGTCATACTCAAATTTATCATATACCATCAGAGAAAGCATTTGTCAGGTTGCTACATCATGGATAGCCTTGCTGACACTGGTAAATGTGGTTAAGACATGGTGGACAATGGCGAACATCACCTAGCAAAATATAGACTGGGGGAGATCAGGTGGTCATGTGCAAACTTATCATATACCATCAGAGTCGGTGTTCATCAGATTTCTACCACTGCAGATGGTCTTACTGACATTGGTAAAGGTGGTCAAGACATGATGAACAATGACCAAACATGGTCTAACAAAATATAAACAGGGGGAGGTCATGTTGCAAGTGTAGTACTCCAGCACTCAGCAATGCTAGTCCCTACTAGCACTTGGTGGCTAAACCACACCAAGTAAGCCTAGATACCTTGACCAAATAGCTCAGTGGTTAGAGCACCTGGTCAAAACCTGGGAGGTCCAGGGTTCAATCCCCTGTCTGGTCACATTTATTGCAACAGGTCAGGCGGTCCTGCTCAAACTTATCATATACCATTGACACAAGTGTTCATCAGGTTCCTACCACTGTGGATAGTCTTTGTAACATTGGTAAAGGGGTTTAGGAGATGGGGAACAGTGAAGAATGTGGTCTAGCAAAAAATAGACTGCGGGAAGTCAGGTGGTCATGCTCAAATTTATCATATACCATCAGACCCAGTGTTCATTGGGTTTCTACCACTGTAGATAGTCTTACAGACATTGGTAAAGGCAGTTAAGACATGATGAGCAATGGCAAACATCACCTAGCAAAATGTAGAAAGGGGGGGGTCAGGTGGTCATACTCAAATTTATCATATACCATCAGAGAAAGCATTTGTCAGGTTGCTACATCATGGATAGTCTTGCTGACATTGGTAAATGTGGTTAAGACATGGCGGACAATGGTGAACATTGCCTAGCAAAATATAGACTTGGGGAGGTCAGGTGGTCATGCACAAACTTATCATATACCATCAGTCAGAGCTTGTCGGATTTCTACCACTGTGGATGGTCTTACTGACATTGGTAAAGGTGGTCAAGACATGACAAACAATGGCTACCATCACCTAGCAATCTCCATGTACTTCCTGATGTCCCTTTTGAACTTATCAATTTCCCTCAGAAGTTGTTTAAATAAGGTTCCATTATTGGTATACTCTATCGGTGTCACCCATTCCATTTTCCTTCTGCTTCTCTTCCTTTTGATTTACTACAATGAGGGGGTCCTCCTTTGGCTTAATGTGATCAAGAAGTCATGAAGCAGGTGGGGCAAGGAATTTGCTGAACTGTTGATTGAGAAGGTGATGGTATGCTCCTCTGGTAACCACTTCTAAAACCTCTGAATACCCACACTCAAGCATATTGATCATTATAACTTATGTCTGATGCTCTGTGGATTTCAGACAACAGCCCAAAATACTTAACTTGTTCTGGTGAGCACCTGTCAATGTGGTCCCCTTCATGGAAGACATCAAGTACCCTAACAATGTCCAGGTAGTCACTTGCTGCAATTGGTAGTTGCAGCTTGTCATCCCAGGCAGTGGCAACCATGGCAAGGAGATCAAGGGTGGCATGGTGTGCCCCATTGGAATAGGTTGTGATGGCAGTGTGAAGGTCAGGAGTTCAGGGAGCATTGGTGGGGTTGCTCATGGCTCCTCTTTTATTGGCATCATGGTCAGACTTCTCTTTATTCTTTCCCTTTCCTTTGGGCTTACTGACTCCACTGGGGGAGCCTCTGGGCTGGGGAGAGGGTACCTGGAGTTGTGAGACTGGGGACAAGGCATCCAAGTCAGGAACATGGGTGTCAGACAACAGGGGAGGGGATGTTGATGTTCACATTAGGTGCCTGTGCACCTCAGAGTTTGCATTTCTTACTTTGTTATGTTTCCTATTAACCCTACAACTAGCATTGGACACTTGGCTTCACTCTAAGTGTCCTTGGTTTGTTTCTGTTTATTGTTTATCTTTGTTTATCATTTTTGTGTACTTACTACTGTGTGCCCAGTGAAGTTTTCCTTCAGTCTCTTACACTGGGCACCAGGTATATTGTCTGTAGTATTTTACTCAATTTCAGTCTCTTACACTGGGCACCAGTGGCCTGAAGCTGTGGTTATATGAACATGTGGTTATATGAACAGTTGAATAGACAGCAACAGGGGGCATGAGTAATTTGGGCCAGTCACTTGTGGGGTCATAATGTTACAGTGGTGCCTCTGCACCTCTGTTCACATTTTCATTTATTCTACTGTTATATGCTACACTAATATGCTCTAAGTTTGCATTCCTACACTATACAGTGTTGTGGTATGTTGTGACTGGTTGTTTTCCTTTGTTTACCATTTTTGTGCACTTAGCAGTTGTGTGTGCCCAGTGTATTTTCTCTTCAGTCTCTGACACTGGGCACAAGGCTACTGTGTGGGATATTTTAACAGATAAAGGGGTTCACAGGGGAGGTCAGCATAGTTGTTTTCAGTATTAACAGGATGAGGGGAGTCCATTTAACTTCTGAGGTGATGAACAAGTTTGTACTGGTTGAGGGCTTCCAATGCATGGTCCTTTATATGTTCCTTGGGCTCCCAAGTATTTGATGAATGAGGGAACCCTTTCCATTTGACCAGATATTTTCATTTACCTTGGTGGCCACCAGTGTTGTGATTAATTATTGACTTGACCTCTGATTCAATTTCATCATCCACTAATTCAGGCAATGGTGCTGTGGGCACAGCACCATAAATGTCATTTTCAGTGAATGGGAAGATGTGAGATGCATGAAACACTGGATGGACTTTCCAAGTTGATGGCAACTCCAATTGGAAAGTGACTGGTGACACCACTTGAGTCACTTTGAAGGGTCTGAGACATTGGGGTGCAATCTTGTCACACTGGTTTCTGATCCTAAGATGTCTGACATCAAGGAGAACTTGATCTCTGACTTTAGGTGGGCTATAGGTTCCTTTGGTGCACAAATGCATCAAATCCTGTGCCTTTTTGTGTGCAAGAACAGTGACATCCCTGTTTGATGCAAGTTGTTCTAGTCTTTCATCTACTGAAGGGACAGTGGTGAGTTGTTTTTCTGGATAAGGTGATGGGTCATAGCCCAGGATGAGGGAGAAGGGGGTCATGTTGTGCATGGAGTGTACCCTGGAATTATGAGTGAACTCAGCCAAAGGTAACTTTGCAGACCAAGGGTTTGGGGCTTCTGCACAGTATAATTGTAAGTATCCTTCCACCTCCTGGTTTACCCTTTTGCTTTCTCTGTTGGTTTGGGGATGGTACCCAGTTGAAAGTTTGGCAGTAACCCCTATCACCTTGTACAGTTCTTTCATAAAGGATGATGTGAACTGCAGACCATGACCTGAGATTACAGACTCCAGGATACCAAACCAGGAGTAAATGAACTGATGGAAGAGTCAGGCAACTCTGACAGAGTCAATTGTTTTGTGACATGGGATGAACAGGGCAGTTTTCATAAGACCCTGATCAACAATCATGAGAATGGAGTCATACTTCTGTTCTCCTGAAATGGGGAGATCTGTGATGAGATCCATAGATATTTGTTGGAACAGGAACACAGGTTTAGGAGTGGAATGAGGGATCATGGGTGGTGTTGGCAGGTGTGTTATGACCTTGGTGGTTTGGCACATGGGACATCCAGCAATGTAGGCTTTGATATCTTTCCCCACACCTTCCCATTAGACCTCCTTGTACATTTTGGCAAACATTGCCTTTTTGTCCTGGGTGTCCAGGCTGATTCATGATCATGATAAGAGCACATGCAGTGTTTGCAGTCATTAGGGGGGATATACAACCAAGTCATTCTGAACTGTTTTGTTCCATCTTCCTCAATTGTTATGTTGTCCTTTGGTTCTGGCCCTGTAGAGTCTTTTGGTATATTGTTCCTGACATGCTCATACAGTTCTGCAGAGATCACATATACTCCCTGAGCTCCTTTGTTGATGTTCCTCAAAGGGCAAGCATCAGGCAGCCTATTCTCCTTTGGTTTTTCCTCAGGTGGGCAAGAATATGGCTTGGAGTTATCTTTGCTATGATCAAGTTTAGCTGGAAGATGTCCAATGCGAGTTAAATGGTTTATTTTCTGTTGTTGTTGTATTTTTGTAAGTGAAAAAGTAGGTGAAACAAGGTGAATTTGAGGATCCACCCCCTCTGAAAGCCAAAGGTTCATCAGGAGAACTGCCTGCAGGACAAAGTGTCAGTGGGTACCTGCAGGTGACCAGCCTGCCACAAGAAATGAAGAGGGTAGGATTGGATGGTTGCAGCCCATTGAGCCTGCCACAGAGTTAACTGCTGTGGCTTGCAGTAGTATTCCAGGTTTTTGTGATCAGTAAAGACCACCATAGGCTTGACTGGGGACAAAAGATAGTGGTGGAAGGCTTTGAGAGCATGGATTATGGCTAGCATTTCCAGGTTGTAAACCTGATAGTGTTGCTCAGCTCCTACCAAGGATTGAGAAAGATACAAGCACAGATGCCACTTGTTATCAACTCCTTTCTGGGCAAGTACCACCCCAGTTCCAAGTTTCGAGGCATCAGTGAAGAGTGCAAAGGGTTTTGAAAAATCAGGGATAATGAGGACCAGAGATGAACATAACAAAGACTTGAGTTTCTCAAAGGCAGTATTCCACTCCAGAGTCCATTGGTAGGACACCCCTTTCTTCATTTGGTTGTGGAGGGGTCTAGTGACACTTGAGAAGGAAGGGATAAACTTTCAGTAGAAGTTGCAGAATCCAAGGAACCAGTGGAGCCCTGTAGGATTGTCTGGGGCTTCCCATGTGGAAATGGTGTTGGTCTTCATAGGCAAAGTTTCCAGATGCCCCTTTCCTATAATCATTCCAAGGAATTTGACTTCTTCAGCTTCAAAACAGTACTTGCTGATCTTGAGGCACAGCTCTTCCTTCTCATAGATCTTCAGGAACTCCCAGACATGTTGCCATAGTTCCTCTAGAGTCTTGGCATGGACAACATCATCATCCATGTACCCTACTTGTTTTCCTCTTTGAGATTTGAAGGTTTTATCCATGTACCTTTGAAAAGAAGGGGGTGAGTTACATTGACCAAAGAACATTACCATAGGCTTGAACAATCCTTGCAGTGTGATAAATGCTCCTTTCCATTCATCCCCTTCTTTGACTCAGAGGTTAGTAAAACCCCAATGAATATCAAACTTAGTGTAATATTTTGATTCAACCAGTTTGTTGAACAAGGCTTGAGCATTTGGCAATGGATGTGCATCCTGAACAGTGAATGAGTTGAGGTAGTGGTAGTCTTGGATCAGCCACTTCTTTCCATCCTTCTTCACAACAAGGCATACTGGTGCTGCTTGAGGGGACATTGACAGGTGAATTTTTTTACATTTGAGATATTTGTCCAGGAATTCATCTAAGACCTTTAGTTCATCAGGAGACATTGGGTACACTGCTGCCTTTTTGGGTTTGAATTCTTCTTTTAAGCAAATTTCATGATCCAGGCCAGGCCTATGTTTCAGCAGTGGAATGTGGTCTTCAGCAAAAACCTTGGCAAATTCCTTGTACTTTTCAGGAAGCTGGACTTCCTCTTTGCTAGAAGCAATAGCCACCTCTAGTTCTGTAGATAGAGTAGTTTTGTTAATTTGGACTTCCAAGGGAGGGCCAGGAGATTCCTTTACATGTTAATATAACCACAATCTGAGGCCACTTGTGCCCAGTGTAAGAGACTGAAGAAAATTTCACTGGGCGCGCGGCAGTAAGTGTGCAAAAATAATAAACAAATGTAAACAATAAACAAATGCAAACCAAGGACACTTAGAGCGAAGCTAAGTGTCCACTACATGTCTGTAGGGTTAGATAGAAATAACACAAAGGAAAAATGCAGTCTGAGGTGCACAGGCACCTAATATGAACATTACACTCCTTGCATCCAAAGATACTTTCTGTTGGATTTTAGTTTTTTCCTTGGGATGTACATACCCATCATCCCAGCACATAATCTTCCCAGTTTCCCAGTTCATACATGGCTTGAATTCTTTAAGGAAGGGCATCCCTAAGAGGATATGTTCTTTTCCTACAAGAGGACTGATGTAGCATTTGACCCTTATTGTGCAGTTCTTGATTTCCATTTTCAGGGTTACCTTGTGGGTTACCCATTCTTTGTCTTTCCCAGTGAAGGACATAGTCTTAAACTTTTGTTCCAACCTATACATTGGGATCTTGAGCTTTTGGACCATCCTTTCAGAAATCAATGAAACCTTGGCACCAGAGTCAATGCATGCCCAGATACCTGCATTGAAGTTGGGCAAAATGACCAATCCAAGCAGAGAGTGGATTTGCATAGAGGATTCATCATCTATAGAAGTACATTTAGCCAACAACACAGAAACAGGACTGACTGTAGCAGGTGATTCAGCAGTCCTCTTTAAACACCCAGCAATTTCCTTTCCTCCTTGTTAGCTTCCCTGTTGCCCACATAGGCAGTCTTGGTACTGTCCTTGGCAACTACTATACAAACATTGGAAAGTTGCTTCTTCTTACAGTCACATTTGATGTGACTGACTTCTTGGCAATTATAGCATTCAATTTCCAAACTGGAATAACATACATTTTGTTTTCATTTGTCCATGTCCATTGCATTGGGATCTCAATGATTGCTGTGATAGGATATGAGCCTTCACTCATGTTGCAATTCATTTCCTTCTAACATGTGCTTTGTGGCCAAGGCTATCCTTGCTTCTCCCACAGCCTGAATCCATTTGATCACTATGATCAGCATTCCTCTGGAATTTAAAATCTGGTTGTGATATTCCTTGGACAGACCTTTCCCAAAGAAGATTCCAGCTTCCCAAGATTCTTCCTTCAACTAGGCCTTATTGACCAGACCCATAAACTCTGCAATGTATGCTTCCAACTCCCTTTTCTCCTGCTTGATGTCCAATAGACAAAGTATAGTGAGTGTGGTTTGGTCACCAGACTCAAAAGTTGCCTTGAGTCATTCAATGATGTTTTTAAAGTCACCAAGGTAGCAGATAGTTCCATCAGACAACTTGTGTTCATTTTGATAATTCTCTGTGAATGATACTGCTGCTCCCTTCATAATATAAGTAAGAGCAAAGGAAATCTTGAGAGCTTCCATGTTGTATACATGTTGATTCAAGGCTAAGTAGCCTTCCACTTGGGTAAGCCAAGTTTGGAGCCCATTGTGGCTTCCATCAAATTCTCCAGGTTGCCTGACATTAAATTCCTGACCACCATTGGGTGATTGCCCATAGTGGTAATCTTCATCATCCTTGTTTTGGCTTCTTCCCTTACTGCCCCCACCAGTGGAGGGCTCTGAGGGAACCACCTTTCTGAAGTTTCTGGCATACCACTCTTGTAATGCTGTGTCAGTAGGCATCCCTCAAGGAAACAGGTCATTTGCAATAACAGACTGGTGAAACTCCTCTTCCAATTGTGCCCATAAGTCCTCCATTCTCTGTTCCACCTCTGCCTCAGAGTATTGATGAGGGGGCATTTCCAGAACAGACTCTCCATGACCTTGAGTTATGGACATACTTCCTGTCACTTCTTGTTCTTCTTTGAGGACTGATCTGAAAGAAGTTTCAGACTTCTGATTGTCTTCTTCTGAACTACATGCTACTTCAGTTTCTCAGAACTGAGAGAAATAAGATAGATGTGGATTGGTAGCAGTTACTGAGGGACCTCATTGACCAAAGGACAGTATAGGGGAACTGATTCCAAGTCCTCTAGAGATGGGTAACCTAGGGGGAACAGGTGGTTTCTGCTTCTGAGGGTTAGACACTTTAATGGATAGTGACAATGAAGGCTGAGGGAGGAATTATATTCCAAAGAAAACCTGTCAGTAAAGGTGTTGTTTGTTGGACAAGTCTGAAGTCTAGGGAGGTGATCTATTAAAGCCTAGTGGCTGCCTGTAGACTGATGTATTTGGTTGAGTTGGGAAAGGTGTTCTTCTGTGCTTGCTTGCACAATGGAAGAACAAAGGCAAGTTAGTCTTTATGCATAGGGAGACAATGAGCCTTCATAAGACCACAAGAGTTTTTGATTTTGTTATGCCCAAGCCAAGTGACTTTGTCAAATGGACTAGTCATGAGTGACATGAAGGGGAGACTATGGGCCAAACTTGTCATAACCCCTATGGCTCAGTTATTAACAATATCCAACAGAGGTTTATTCTGCTGGTGAGTTCTTCTGAGATTGTGACAGGGAATAAATGAGGATGAAGTTAAAGGAATTAGCTGAGTTGCAAGCTATCAAAAAACTGAGGATACATGGTATGGTACAGCTGTATAAATACCTCAGAACAAAAGTACCCTACTGGTCATGCCATCTAGGTGGTAAGTATCTGCAGCAGTAAACAATGAAATTTAAAAGAGTCATATGGTGTCAAAGATAGGGTTACTAAGGAAATGAAG
>NW_026261047.1:0-25722 GCF_024613125.1 Pisolithus orientalis | reverse complement strand
GTGGGTCGCCATAAAAATGTCCCGGGGATATCCCACCATACGGTGTTCCTTGCGGAGGGTGTTGAGGGTGGCGTGGGGAACTGTAAACATAATTCTGTTGCCCCGGCGTTGACCCAGAGGGGTTCCGCGTGATGCGTGGAGACTCGTGTCGAAAATCTGGGGTTTGCATCATGGGTACTCGCGGAGGCATATTTTCTTCCTCCGCGGGGCGTTGCTGTTTCACGGCTTCCTGTAGAGGTGTAGGGTTGTAATAAAGGTCAGAGTCGCGGTCGACCTGAAACCTAAGGTGCACATAAAATGTCTCAGTCATCTTGGCAAGTATTATGCAGATCGTCGACGTACTGCTGTGTTCCAACGTCCCATTGCGGCCCTCTTTCTGCGCGAGCCGTGAGGAGGAGTGAGTTCCATTCTGAAGCTGATTCCTGGGGTGTTACGACGTCAGTGATCTGTTGCCGGTATCTGCCTGAAACCTACGATGGCTTGCGTAAGAGCTCCGGACGGTGGGTTGCCGTTGTGATGATATCGGATGCGAGACTTGGGTTTTAGATTTTATTATCCTTTCGAACGACAGCGTTGACTGACGCCGTCAGTCGTGTGCCTATACGCTGGGCACCATGACGAGGTACCTTGACTACGATTGACTTGGCTGGCTTTCCGCGTGCCATTAGAGAGACTACTTTGACTACATATGACAAACGTGTTTCGCTGTGGGGGCGTGGAGGTGGGGCATGCCATATATGGAACATAATGGGGGTCGACGGAATGAAATTTCATGGCAATGCGTATAGCATGTGATACGACCCACCACACCTTCGGGCAACCAACTACACACTCGCACATCGATTTGCGATCCCCGGGACACGAGATCATGCCTAGATTCCATCCACAGTCTATTGGAGAGTCCATTTCCAAACACACATTTCGTCAGCTCAAATTCATCATTCCTGGCGCCATCATCACATACGCCTTTGACACTCACCACGTCGTTCTTGACTTGTCGACCCACTCAGAACCGAGCAATATGGCAAGGCGAGTATACCCCCTATACATCTTGCCCCTGTTCATGCCTGAACAGCGTCATATATTTTATACACAGATTATCTGCCTTGCTTTCTCTCGCTCTTGGGTCATTCGTCATCGGGTTGTTCCTATACGTGTTATTTGTACCCTGGATACAGGGCATCGAACTGAACGTACGTCCTTCGGGTGATCTTTACATCCCACAATGCCTCACCCCCGTCCCTCACCTTTTAGTATCGTTTATGGCGCCAATCACCCGTTTTATCTTCTGTCATTCCCGTACTTACCGCCTCTATCCTTGCCGGGTGGTCCTTACTCTCTATCACTCTCGGAAAATGGTCGAAACTCGGATACATCGAAGGAGTCATCGGAGGTAAACCTTTGCTCCCCGTTTCTCATCCTACGTGCCTGTTGAATCACTTTTGATCAGCGTCTGGTCTGTACGCTCTGACATTTGGCCTAATTGGCTTACTTCCAGCGCCCAAAATTCATCGAGCGTGATGCTTCCTTCAACTCGCTAGTCCTCTTTTGTTCACCTGCTTTCCCAGACGATGTGCTGCTGCTGCTCAATGCTGCTTTAATTTCCGTTGGATATGTAATCGATATACGCACGTAATCCTGGACTTGCTCCATCTTGATATCACTTTCTGCTGTCGGTCTTCAAACACTACTGTTCGAATAGGCACTCCTAATGTGTTTCTAAATATATATTCTCCCCGTTCGAAGGGCAGTGGGAAGGACTTACCGAGGATAATCCATCGACCCAGAAGCAGTTACTACATGCCACTGGAGCTGCAATGACGTCCTGGAGTGTCTGACCCTGCGCAGATGTCCCGTATCAATGCCTAAGTTACTATCGAATACCCATACGTACATTCCGTCACTGATAACTGACTCAGCATGCCCCTGACTCGTAAGATGACAGGTACATACTCGATGAAATACGTCTCATGAGGTTGTCGACATTCCACATGGACCTCGGGATGATCATATCATCCGTTACCAAGGTTCCATTCAAATTAGGAGAGAGCGTTCTAGGTAGCAATATACGGGCTCTGTAGGGACCAAGTAGGGATTCGACGGAACCCGCATTGAGCACATACATACGTCGTCAGTGCTTATTGGACAAGGTGCAGACGGTGACTGTGATAGATATTCTAGTGTTCCTCTCAGTTTCGAACACAGATATGCAAGCACCCGGTCAACGTACGGGGAGCATTATGTAATACTGTGAACGTACATATGTACGGTGACACGATATCTATCAAATCTTTTTTATATATAAGTAAGGGAGAAGACGACACGACATTATTGTTGGACTGGCCCAGTATCATGTCTAGCACTAGCACCTATACCCGCATCGTCCTGCGCGAACGCCCAGTGGCCGATATCCTCCCTGATACCTTCGAGACGAAGACGGCGTCCAAGGATGACCTCGTACCCGGACCAAATCAAGTTGTCGTTCGAGTGACATATCTCTCCCTCGACCCCGCAATGCGCGGGTGGCTGAGAGACACTAGAAGTTACTTGCCTCCGGTGCAGATCGGAGAAGTCATGCGAGCAGCTGGGTTGGGTGTCGTGGTGCAGGTGGGCAGCGGAAGCCAGTTCAAGGAAGGTGATCTCGTATCTGGGACTGTTGGTGAGTTTTACTGAAAATGTGGCTCGTGAGTTGGGCTGTTATAACCCGATGGTAATCGGCGTAAACAGGTTGGACAGAATATGTTGTACTGGATGATAGGAAACTTCAGAAGATAACGTACGCCTCCTTCGCAATAGCCTCTTGGCACATGAAGATCATTGACTTGTCGATCGTTGTTCAGACCGCCTCCAGGATGCACATCTCTTGACTTCTTGAATACCCTCGGCTTGACTGGTGAGTGGGTCGAACTGAGTACTGTTAGATGATTTCTTTGAACAGGGCTCGATCCCAACAGGCATGACAGCATACTTTGTGGGTTTCGGAAAAATTCTTGTACTGAAATTATTATGTAGTTCACTCGTTCGCACTAAAATTCGCAGGGTCTCCATGACGTTGGAAAACTCAAAGCCGGCGAGACGCTCGTCGTCTCTGGTGCAGCAGGTGCCGTCGGCTCACTTGTCTGCCAGCTCGGTAAACGCGCAGGAGCGCGGGTCATCGGCATCGCTGGCTCATCTGAAAAGTGTGCCTGGGTCGAAACGGAGCTGGGCGTCGATAAGGCCCTCAATTACAAGTTGCCCACCTTCAAACAGGACTTTAAAGACGCCGTTGGGTATTTGGACGTGTACTTCGATAATGTGGGAGGCGGTATCTTGGATCTTGCCCTCACGAGGTTGAACAAACGTGCTCGAATTGCGTTGTGTGGTTGGTATATAATGAGCTATCACTGAACTCATGAACATACCCGTACTGATGTGACCTTGGGTGTCCGCCAGGTGCCATTTCAGCATACAGTCAGTCGCTTGTTGACATCGATGCTCCCTAACCCTTGTTCTGATGTTCCATCAGACTCAGCGGAGTCTCATCAAGGACTTCAGAATTACATGAACCTTATCGCTCAACGCGCAAAGATGGAAGGCTTCATAATGTAGGTATTCTCCCAGCATTGCATCGTCGTTATCATCGTCGTCGACAACATGCTCAAGCGTATGACAACACAGTTTCGATTACGCATCAGAGTATCCCAGGGCAGTCAAAGAACTGGCCGTTGGGCTCGCCGATGGATCCATCAAACGAAAATTCCATATCGTTGAGGGTCTTGAGAAGGCGCCCAATGCATTACTGATGCTATACTCTGGCGCTAACGACGGAAAACTGTACGTTGTTGTGGTTTGTCTCTGCCTGGCGAGAAGTAGTAAGAGCCGACATGGACTGATTTGGGATTCTAGGGTCGTTAAGGTCTCGGACGAGCTTGGTCCTGGATCTTCGAAGCTATAAGAAGAATGGGAATGCGACAAGGTATGTCTCATGGACGCATCCTGATTAGATGAGCGGCAGTGACGGGGTCCCAGAGAAGCGTTGTGCGGGTCTCAATAGGAACACCGGTCAACGACTGGGAGTATGAGACAAAGCAGAGGAAAGGGTGTGTGTTGGATTGACATGGTTACGTTACATCGATATTACGACTGGTACGGGATGAAAATAAGATTATACTCTAGAACTATTCCGAGGTAGAGCGAGAGGAACAAGGCAAGACATAGGATAAGAATAGGTTGAGAACAGCGGCCTCCTCACGTCCTCGCATACCAAGTGAGATTCAAGATGCACAGGAAGGGTTCTTAGAGCGCCAGGCCCTCCGTATGAAAATAGGATTATACTTCCGAGGGAGAGTGGGAGGAGCAAGACATAAGATATGAATAGGCTGAGAAGAACGGCTTCCTCACGTCCTCGCACACCAATCGAGATTCAGGGTGCACAGGAAGGGTTCTCAGAACACTGGGCCGTCCGTATGAAAGTAGGGTTGTACCTCCGAGGTAGAGTGGGAGGAGCAAGGCATAGGATATGAACGGGCTGAGAAGGGCGGCTTCCTGCTGTCATGTTCTCGGCACATCGGACCCTCCGTAGAAGTCATGTCCGTGGTTGTTCTCCCAACGGATTTAGCTCTAGCCACGTTTGCAATACGGTCTGGGTTTTGCAATTGGAGGTCGTTTTCTGTGTGGTACTGCGTACGAGCGCGGTAAACTTCAACATGATGTGAAGTGATTACTATGACAAAAGGTGTAGATGGCGGCGTCACAGAGACACCCGAAAATTTAAGTAACAACTGAAACGTACCGCGAGTCGAAGAGCCAAGGAGAAAATCGTAGACGGCAAAGGCCAAAATAGTGGCAGGGGTGTTCGTCAGCGCTGATATGGCGGCGTATGCCCCCCCAGAGGCTTTCGGCCCCCAAATTGTCATTGCCATTAGGCGTCCCCCGACATCTCGAGCAGTATTAGCAGGTGCTGAAAAGGTAATTATGGAACAACGATTTCCACATTGCATTCTGTTGAAAAATTAAACAAAAACCGACTTACCACCTGTCGGAGCGTATCCCCAGATCACAACCGCACTGTCAGTGTGGTCATTCTCAGAGGGTTGAGAGGACGAAAAAAAATCACACTTACTATGTGAAACCGATGATCCAAGGTGCGAGTGCAGGGGGGACGAAGTGATTCGTCGGATCCCTACATCCACATATAGCGAGACCAAGTACGAAATTCTGCACGTGTGACGGGAATAACATTCTGAACGTCAATACAAGCGGGGAAACGAGTTCAATGACTCACGCTCATGAACTCGTTGAGCAACACACGATATAGGTTCACCTTCGGAGTTGGGTAAAGTGCGAACACTCCCGCTGGCCCAACATTCGTGAACATTGTGGTATCATAAGTTCCCTGCGCCTTTAAGACATTTTCGGCAGCCTCGCAGTAGCACGAAGCTCAAGACTAAGAAATCCGCCAGGATGTTGGGAAACAGGTACTTACAACTAGATGGTCTTTCCATTGCATGTAAATTATTAAACAAGCCACGTAGACGCCAAGTACCTGAGCGAGGATATATCTGCGGGGTAACTTCGAACAGATGATCAACGAAGGAAAAGTGCTACGCAATACGAACCTCGCCACTTTAGCAATGGGAAAACCCCTGAACATGCAGAGAGTTATGGTAAGTCCCGGATTAATATGCCCACCCGAGGTTGCCGCGCAAAGTGTGATAGAAATTACGACACCGATGGCGTACGAAAAGCCGACGGTATATAGAGCTATATGGCATGCCACATCATAAGGGAGCCTCTACCTCAATGAAAAAAATTACCGACATCCGATCCCATTCTGTGATGTTATCGCTCCGACTACATATGCTGCGGTGGACCCTAGACCTGTATGTACCAGCAGAATTAGCCCAAGTATCTATAGCCTATCATGGAAAGTTACTTGACCTGAATAGACGTAGAGAAACGCGCCGAGCTGAGCTAATATTAAACGGGAATTCCAAGCAAGGGAGACGGGTTAACCACCTACCATTTCGGCGAGCATTTCGACGAGCCAGTGCACTTTCTTGTGCTTGAAGTATTCCCAAGCAGTCATATCCGGCAATCGAGGCTCAACATCGCGTAAGTGGATGACGGGTTCGCGTACTGCCATGAAGTTAGGATTAAGAAGGACTAACCGAGAGAGGCTGACGTGCCTTTATGTGCACTGGCTGAACCAGACAGAGAGGCTAGGGCATGTATCCCGCAGTATGCAACTCAGGTCCCGTCAACACAGGAAGACATGCTGTTATAGAGGAGTCTTACATTATAATTAACTTACACGCGGGGGAACACTGCACCCCTGTGCCCCGTATACAGTCAGTTCTTTGCAGTGCGTTTGCACCAAGCTGAACTCCATCGCACAGGGGAAGGGGTGTGCCCTCGGAGCTCAGAGTGAAAATGGATGATTGTTCGGAGTGAGCCGCGGTGAGTAAATGGGTAAGGACAAACCACCCACTACCGAGTAACATACGCAGGGTCACTTCAAGACCGGAACTGCTTGTAACCGGCTTGTATCTCTCTGGCCTAATAAAAATGCCCCGAGCCCCGCTCAAGTAAAATGACAACCGACTTACTTGATTCGGAGTTCGAAGGCAGAACAGAAAATGCGATCAACTCCGCAATCCCACAATATATTACTCGCGCTCTTTTGAGCATAGCGGTTTTTTCAATATCCTCCCCTCCGCACTTGTTAGGAAGACTCCTGTTGCGGGATGCTCCCTGGCTTTGTAATATGGAATTCCGAATGGGCTGTCGTACGGTATGACCGTTTGCTGGTACGAGGGTATTTTGGCGACATGAGCCGCGACCATGCTTCCGGGCCCCAGCAAGAAACTGACCAACCACTGGTGCAGCAGGCTTCTTTTAATTCAATACAATAATGTTCCACAGGTTTCGACACGGCAGAGCATCAATGGGTTGTTGTTGGGTCGATCGGTCACGTTCCCAACTCGTTACAGGCGGTTTGCAGAAGCCAAAAATAGAAATGAAAGGACTCGCCCTTCTTTTGTCTCGACATCGACTGCTTGAGCACTCGAAGATTACGTTCTCTCGATCCAAGAAGTCAACTGTAGGCTCTGGACACACCCAATGGAAGGCTCTGCGCGTCTAAGCAGGGGAGCCCTGCAGTGAAACTCTTTATCCAAGATGCTTTTGGCAACGCCGGTTCATCATCGCGGTATTGATAGAAATATTTGGATGCTTCAGGAGTCTTACGACCAGTCGCTTCCAAACGGAGGTTGTTATTGACAGGCTGATATTTTCCTCAGGTAGTTTTGCAGATCAGTGGACGCTCCAAAGCAGAGAGGGAGGGCCTTTCTTTTATGCTGTGGTGCCTCCTCGTAGTCTGCGAGGAGCGTAGTGTATCACTATAGTCTCTGCATTATAGCACAGGCAGTTCAAACTTCAAGGTCTTTTTTCCCCTCTGGACTTTCTTCGCAACCCTTCTGCACTGCTAAGCACACAGATCCACACATCACTATCGCATGACAACCCATAGTGTTCTCCAGACACCACCAAGGTCCCACATCAAATATGACCGCATTATAACGATATTAACGCTCGACGAGGGCCGCGTTCATCCGTTGAGGCATGAGGGTGACGAGTCGCAGAGCCTCCTTATACAAGACCTTACGATGGTTGGCATACATGCTATGAAGGCGAATCATACGATCATATAGCAACTCGATACCCTCGACCCCTCAGTTGGTCTGCACGGCGGCAAAACCATCCAAGGCCAAACTTCTTTCAAACATGGTTTCGGACTGTAGGTCGTCTTTCAACTCCAGGCATATCGCCAATATGCTTCTTAGCACCATTCGAGAGTGAGTTTTCGCCCGATTTTAGACCGTCGGGACGAAGTTGGGGCGGAAGCCCGCTGTCTTGCTGGTATTGGACCCGAGCACGCAGGAAGTCGACGTGGTACGGGGTCAATGCTGTGTGCGTGAATAGTATTCAAGTTATGTTCATTTGTAAAGTGCGTAAAAAAGGACGTACTGCGAGTACCGGAGCCAAGGAAGAGATCGTAGACGGCGAAAGCAAGCACAGTTGCAGGTATGTTTGTCAATGCCGCTATAGCTGCATATGGACCGCCAGCGGCTTGCTTCCCCCAGATAGTAAGAGCCATCAGACGACCTCCAACATCACGGGCCGTGTTGGCGGCAACTGCGAGAGTTGGTTAGGAATAACATGTAATAATAACACACCGAACGTCGGGAAAGGCAACGCACTGGCTGTCGGAGCATAACCCCAGATTGCGACCGAGCTATCATGAGAAGGTGGCGTATCAGAACACTAATAGTAAGGCACAATACTTGGCTGAAGTGGAGTATAGGGGCTCTTACTAGGTGAAGCCGATGATCCACGGGGCGACCATGGGAGGTATGAAGTGATTTGTTGGATCCATAACGCCACATATAGCGAGGCCAAGCATGAAGTCCTGTAATACACGACCGTGGGATTCGCAACCATCAACGGAAGAAATGATGAGGGAGTCGGAGTCACGCACAGTCACGAACTCGTTGAGCAACGCGCGGTGCAGATTTGTTCCTGGGGATACGTAGAGCGCGAATACGCCAGCAGGGCCGAGGTTCGTAAACATCAGGGTGTTGTAGAGCCCCTTTGCGTTCAGCACCTCTTCTGCAGCCTGATGGGAACAGAATCGCCCAAAAGGTTGTTGAGAAAGGAACATGGGCAGTCTTTGCTGCCAGACGTAAAGTAGCTACTCACGACAAGGAGGTCTTTCCATTGCACGTATACTACAAGGCAGGTCAAGTAACTGCCGAGTATTTGTGCGACGATATATCTACATTGGGACATCGCACTCAGCTGATGAACGAAAGGGGGTATTAGGCACGAACCTCACGGCCTTTGCCTTGGGAAAACCTCTGAATAGGGCAAGTGTGATGGTAACACCTGGACTGAAATGGCCACCAGATGCTGCTGAGCACAACGTGACAGCAAGGACGATTCCGATTGCATAGGCGAAACCGATGGTGTACAGAGCTACGTGGAGGTTCTTCGCTGAATTTTGCATTCAAGGGGACGAAAAAATGACTACCGACATCCAATCCCGCTTTCCGCTGTGAGGTTTCCAACAATCAGTGCTGCTGTTGGCCCCAAACCTGCAGCATGGAAACGGGGTCAGGATGGATTTGCTGGAAATTAGCGGAGTGGTCTGACCTGCATACACGTAGAGGAATACGCCAAGCTGCAATACCATTCCGCTGAGTTTCCACTGGAGTCCGCGACAGAAAGAAGACAGCGTGTTCCCACCATTTCTGCGAACATCTCGACGAGCCAGTGTACCTCCCTGTGTTTGAACCGCTCCCAAGTGGACATATAATTCGGTCGAGGGTCGACATCGTGCAAGTAAACGACTTCGCGTGCCATCGCAGGCCGCTGGCTCGGTCAAGGGAGGAGATGAAAACTGGGAAGGTCAACGTCAAAGCGATCCCACGAACAGACCTTTAAAGGCCCGGCCTGGCAGCTCCGTACTAAGTAGGATCACCGAGCATGTGCAGAGTTAATGTGCCACGTCTGATAAGGCACATATGTATATGGGGTTCTGTCATTCGAGGAACAAGAGTTTAGCCAATAGTGAAATCCCTGGCAGAAGTGTGTATGCATATCATGTGCTTTGAACGATAGGCTATGGATCCAAGAATTTGAGCAAGCAATTACAGATCTTGGCATGTGCGAGATTGGTTGTGCTGTTGGTAGTGTAGTCAGTCAAAATCCCATCCCATAGTTCATTCCGTCAATCTCGTACCTTCTGTGTGTACGTGCGGAAGTGGTTCTGGCGTTGGTATCAGCCACCACACAAATGACGTGTTGTCGTGTCTGCGCAGCGGCCCCACGGGACCATCAGAAAGCGGACTGCGCAGGCCATCTACGCAACTGAAATCTGATGTTAACCACCACCATCTCATCATCCGACCTGCACCAGCTACTGGCACTGTGACTGGCCAACAAGATTTTAAGACAACATCTGCCGAATGACGCGGTCACTGTCTAATATTCCTTCGAGGTTGACCGCACAAGATAACTCCGGCGACACTTGCCGTTTTGCGGTAAGGGAAACAACATCCTGCAGCTGTTCTTCTGCTGTCCCCGTATCATGCAGGTATGCCGTGTCATCGCCTATCTTTCTGTGAACAGCCTCTCATGATCAATGTTGTGAATGTACGGGCTTTTGATCGCGAGAAGAACGCTTCCAATGCGGACAGAGAGGCCGCGTCAACTGCATAATAATTACCGGACGTGTTCAGGATGAGTGGGTCGGGTCTAGCAGCATACTACTTCAAGTTCGTAATTCGAGGCGAGTCTTATGATATGGTGTATATATCGTTGGACGCAGACCACTCGAAGCTTGCGGTCCCGTAGCAGTCCTGCGTCCCAAATTCTATGGTCGCTACTTGCGTACGTGAGGACCCTGCGACGATGGCGGTACCTCGCGTCGTCGCCACTTCCAGGCCCAGGCCCTCTGTCGTAAACCATATCTTCCCAGCGCTCCGCAGATAGTCTGTCTGTTCTACTCTTCGCAGGCTCAAGGACTCGCTGGCGCAGATAGTCTGAAACTTCCATCAAGACGGCTGACTGTCCCATAGTTGCTTGATTGCTGACTTGTCGCTATCGTGGCACTGATGGCATGCCGATGAAGACTTGGGTTGCCAAAACATACTCGAGAAATGATCGTCGAAGCACGGAAGCGAAGCGTATCGCACTTACGTGCGGATTGATTAACCACCGTGCCTTGTTCTGCAAGCAGGCCATCCGGGGAAAGCGCCCCAGAGTTCGATGACATACAATCGGCAGCTACATATATCAATCGCCGCGTGGTAGGTTGCAGTGCTGGTGGGATGGCTGTTATAATTGGGGGTCGAATGGCCGGGTGTACAGCCTGGCTTGCAGAGGACAAGCATGCGTTGGGACCCCGGGAGACGGGATTCAAACTCCGTGAGTGTCGACGGCGGGTCTCGACTGCAACGACGGGTGGACCGGAGGATGTTGGTCGTGTATGGGGTAGTAGCGTAGATGGAAAATGCGAGCATGGATAGTCGTAGGAGCACCAGGAATGAGGACGGGGCAGTGGACAGCGACGATATGTGGGGGAGTGGTGGCCGGGGTCTGACCGTGGCTGCATTGTTATTGGCTAGCTGGAGAATTTGGCGACTTGACTCTTCGACGACGTCCCAGTCGAAAACACTTGGTTAGCGTTGTGGTCGCCCAGCTTGTAGCCAGGCCCTGCTGTTTTCTCTTTTCTTTCCTTCTGTTTTAGTTTTCTGGTTCATCGCACTCAGGTCAGGTCAACCCAGCGCACCCAGCTTCCCAGTCGCGTCGTGCTCGCTATCTGTCGACATTTCAGCTCTCTTTTGGCTCGCTCTTACTACTCACTGTTTCTTCTTTCTTTGCTTTCTGTTCTCACTTTACCCCCTTCCAAATGGCATCTGCTTCTCGTCCGAAGACTCAGAAGAGAGAACCCACTACCCGGTTCGTCCCCAGATCCTTTCCCCAGCCTTGCCCTGTCTTCTCATCTCTCCCAGCCGCACCCAGGCGTGGTCAGGGGCCAGGGCCTCTCCCACCTTCTCTCCTGCCAATTCCCCTGCTCGCCTCCCAAACGGCCCTCCTCCATCCAACAATCAGGGGGCATTCCCCCCATTGGCCGGTGCCAATGGCTCTCGCCCTCAGGATCCCCCCCAGCCCCAACCCCAACCTCAGCCTCAGGACCGCATCATTCAGTCCCTCACAGGTCTTATTGTACGTCTCACCTCGCTCTGTCTTTGCCTCTCTCAACATCGCGTTACAGGGTACCACCATTACCTTGACCACCAAGGGCGGACTACGCTACGAAGGTGCCGTATCATCTACAGGACCCGAAGGGGACAAGCAAGGCGTAACGTTGAAGGACATTAGGGAAATTTCAAAACCTGGAACTCCGCTCAAGGACTCCCTCTTCATCCCTTCTTCCAGCATCGACACATGGCAATCTGGCCCTGCCAATGCCAAAGTGCCGAACGGTGATTGTGAGTGTGCCACTTGTTGACCCAACCAGTGCAACTCGTGTACCTTGTTTTCTTGCTTTATCCTGGTGACCGCTGTGACACTGACGCTGACGCTATTGTTGTGCTTCCAGCCTTCAGGACGGATACCGAGATAGCCGCCAAGGCAAAACTGTCTCGCGAGCGCGAGTTACAAGCCTGGAAGTCTCCGGAGGATGTTTCCAGCAGCGGTGCTGCGGCTGTGCATGAAGGCCTAGGGGACGAGGTTACTTTCGGTCCGGGTGCGGGCGCCAATGTTTCGTGGGATCAGTTTGCCGTGAACGAGCAGAAGTTTGGCGTCACGACTTCATTTAACGAGGAATTCTACACGACCAAGTTGGATCGCAATGCTCCAGATTTCAGGGAGCGGGAGAAGAAGGCGCAGCGCATTGCTAGCGAGATTATGGGCGTAAGCCACCTTACAATTAGGTGTACCGACTGATGGTGCTGATCATTGGACAGGGTGCGACGAGCAATCCCCATATGGCCGAGGAGAGGGGGTTGGCCATCGATGACAGTGGTATAAATGAAGAGGACAAGTGCGGAACATGCTTCTTTTTCTTAATGCTCCCTACACTCATGCGCTATGCACGTCAGGTATGGTGCAGTTGTCCGCGGTGCGAATGCTTATGTTCCGCCGGGAGCACGTAAACCACAGCAGCCACAACAGACTGCAGGGACATCAACTACCACAACTTCTCCACCGAAGCCTGAGATTCCCAAGGTCTCTGTGAATGGCCCCGATGGAAGTGTAGTAGCCACAGCGCAGAAGGAGGTGACTCCACCCACAACCAAGTCGACGTCCCCGGCACCCTCGACCTCATCTGTGACCAAGGTTTGTCTTACAACAATTCGAGCACGGTCTTCAGTGACCCATACTCTGGCGCCGATGCACGTTTCACTGACTTTGGGTTCTTCTCTTTTGGTAGCCGCCCGCCGATCCCGTTCCAGCATTCCGTGATTTCGTTACAAACGAAAGGCAACGCTTGACTCAAAAGAAACAAGCACTGGTTAAGAGCGAAATGGACAAGCGCAAGGCAGAGCTCATCAAATTCTCTCAAACGTTCAAGGTCAGCGGCTATCATTTTACGTACTTTCTTGCACTGCTTACCGGCGTTTGCAACGTTCCCAAACAACAGCTCAACAAGCCTATGCCTGATGATCTCGTTTCTATTCTTGCCAAGGATGAAGAAAAGAAACGCCAAATCCGGGAGAAGGCTTCCCAAGACGCTGCTTCAGGGGCAGCACGTGCCATCGGTACTCCTGCAACTCTCAACGCGTCTTCTAGCGCCTCACGAATGCCACAAGTTCCATCCAAGGTTGTTGCAGAGACGGCTCGTAAGCCTGCATCTCCCGCGAACGTTCCTACGAAACCTGTACCACCTGCTGCTGCTGCCGCTGCCACTGCGAAACCTCCTGCGTCGAAGCCTGTTGAAACTGGAAAAACTAATGGCAAAGTGACTGGCATGTACATCCAGCCCATACCGCCGTTCAAAGGCAACAAGGCTCGCTCTCCAGCACCACAAGCAAACGGGACGACATCCAGTGCCGCAGCTCCTACTGCTCCTACTTCTCCTACCACCGCCGCCAACCGATTGAATGCGAATGCCTCGTCTTTCAGGCCGAACCCAAAGGCAAATGCTTTCACTCCTGTAAAATTGATGTGTGGATCCTGTGTCCGGTAATTGACTAATGCATGTTGAAGCAGGGTCCTACCTCTCCGAACCCCAGTGCTGCATCCGCTTCGGCCTCTGCATCGCCCAAGCCAAAGGCTGCAGAATCTGTATGAGTAACCTCAATATTTCGTATCGTAACGAGATTGACATGAAATTTAGACTCCTGTAACTCCCAATCCGTTCTTCGGTCCCAAGTTCGTGATCAAAAAGGCGGTGGTTAACGTCAAGGACGAGTTCAATCCTTTCAAGAGTGGCAAAATTGCCGAGGCGAACACCGTAGGTATGTGCAAAACGACCTCGCTGGTGATTTAAATTCCCCCCCTGATTGCCCGCTGTAGCTGCAACCTGGCCATACACTGGCAAGCGTTACATGTACATGTTCCCAACTGTTCAGCACCAGACGCCACAACAACCAACCAACATGGCTCCGCCTGGTCCACCCCCCGTCACACACCCTGTCTACGAAGAGGGAGAACAACGTTTTGTCTACATACCTTACTATCATGCTGGACAAGTGAGCAGTCAGCAACCGCGGGATTTGTTGTGCAACCGTTGATTTTTTTCTCTTGTTAGCCCATGATGCATGGAATGGCACCACCACCACCCGGTGCTTATGTGTCTTCGCCCTTCATGCAACCAATGCCATATCCACCAGGCATGCCACCAAACGGGCAACGTGAGCGATCTACTTTTTGCCAGGTTCGACCGTTAAACTCAGCCGATGCTCTAGCGATGTATGCTGCGTCCCCAATACAGATGCCTCGTGAGTACCTCGAGTCATTATTTCAAGATTGATATCCTTAAGATGTCTTGTTTGCTAGCACCGCAATATATGCCACCGCCTGGCACGTATCCGCCCCCACCAAATGGTGCAGGTCCTCGTCCTTCGATGCCGCCTACCCCTACGCCCATGCATGCACACCCTTATTACCAAAGTCCACAACGTGCGTCTTATCAATCCCAGTGGTTGTTCTTACCGTTGACCCCCCGTCGCGCAGTACAACATGCAGTTCCCTACCCAATGATGATTCCTCCTGGAGGACCAGGTGGTCCCCCTCATCCCTACGAGGCGGGGCCAGCGCCACCACCGATGGGCGGCGTTGGCCACGCATGATCCTGATTTGACATGTTTGGAGTTGCAGCAAACGATGAGCGTTCTACACACACATTCTTTGTTTCCCCCCCTCTCTCTCTCTTCTGTTGCTGTTGTTGTGAGCAAAGCAATTTGTGCCGGTATCTGTTGTATGTGACTCGATGAGACCACGTGGGGGAGATGGGCGGGGCGCACACTTCCTTCCTTTTCCATCACACACCAAACCGTTTTTTTCCATTTCATTTCATCATTTTTGTCCTCATTTCTTCTCTGTCATCTGCAACTACCGCTGTCCTGGTTGGTCTCTTTCTTGTGTAGCTACAATCTTTTGCTGGCACCAGTTGTTTTGGATCCAGGATTTGCTGTCGACACCGTCGTTTGTCGGTCGTGTGCCGTGCCTTAGGGGAGGGTGTGTGTTGATTCGGGTGATTGTAAAGGGAAAAAAAAATGTCTCAATAGTTGCTCACCACAGAAAGTACATACCTCATAGTTACTGTCATTTTTTGCTTACTGCAGGCTGCAAATGTGGTTTGGTATGTTTCGGATCCGGACTCCGCATGGTTTGGTCTGTAGTACCCCAAAGTGCCACGTTGGAGTGGTATATTTGATTGGTTAGGTGTCCGTGTGGCCCCTTTTACCAATTGTGCTACAAACACGTACTTGAAAATTGACTGAAGCGAACGGTACCCGAATGATTCTAATTCTCACTCAGGAACCATTACAAAGATCGACGCTCCTCACTACTTCAGGCTATGGGCAAGTTTAGCATTGCCCAGCACTTCCGCGAGCAATGGAAGTCGCTCCCTATCTATTCTGGTGATGTGGGGTCGAAGGCGGTCATGGTGGTCGGGTCGAACGTTGGGATTGGTCTTGAGGCATCCGTTCACTTGACGCGTATGAAGCCCAAGCTTCTATTCCCTACATGCAGAGACGAGGAAAAATGTGAACGGACGCGTGAAGGTAAGTAGGTGAGATACCATAAATACTAAATGAACGCTACCTTCCTGGAGGCGACGACGACGCACCACTATTTCAGCTGGGCATTGATGCTATTTCGTTCTAGTTCTGATGGAGCGCACCCGCGATGACGGTGACGGAATAATTCCATTGCCGCTCGATCTTAGCAGTTTCGACAGCGTGCGTGCGTTTGCAGCTACGTTTGCAGCTCAGCCGTGTTCGGATGATGGGTTGAATGTGCTCGTCGCGAACGCGGGTATGTTTATACGGGAGTATACTACGACGAGTGATAACTGGGAAATTACGTGCGTGTGTCCGACGCTCGATGACGAGTCAAACGACACTGACATATATTGATCGTTTTTAATATGCAAGGCTTCAAGTGAACTATCTATCTACGGCTTTACTGAGCATTCTGATGCTCCCGCACCTCGTCAAAGCCTCCACTCCAGAATCCCCCTCGCGTCTGGTTGTTGTCTCTAGCCTTGGTCATTATTTTGGTGCAGGGAGGTTGAAGAATGCGGGGCAGTGGGAGAGCGTGTTAGAGGGTATAAATGACAGGAATCTCTGCTATAGGTTAGTGGTGTTGTCCGCTCTGTTAGATAGCGTTAATTCATTCGACAACTGCAGCGGGGACCGGTACAATGTGACTAAGCGTGGGTGTTCTTTGACCATACAATGTGCGTTGCTTCCGAGGATTTATGCGGGCTTGTAGTGCTTGAGGTCATGTTTGTGCGAGAACTCGCCGCTCGTCTCCCAACTCCTACACCCGTCGTTGCATGCACCGTCCACCCCGGATTCTGCCTCTCGAACTTGTTCCGGGACATCAGTGGTAAATGGTACACTCGACTGTTGATATCCTTGGCGGGCGTGCTCTTTTCCGCACGTACGGCTGAAGAAGGCAGTCGGACGCTCGTTCATGCGGCGGTTGGTCCCGACGAACTTGCGATGCATGGACGGTACCTGTCGAGCTGCAGAGTTGCGGAGGAAGCCGATTACTTATTTACGCCTGAGGGGCAGGCGTTTTCTGGGAGACTTTGGGTAAGTCTACTTCTAGAGTTTCTTGCCGGTGTTCGTTTGCAGCGAGGCTGACGTCTGTGTCTCTTTATGTGTAAGACTGAGACGATAGACACCCTTTCTAAGGTGGATGGTCGTGTGCCGGATATCGTTAAGCAGTACCTTCGGGTAGATTGAAGGACTGGTGTTTTCTTTTGTAGTGACCAAGTAATAACTCCCTCTGCGTGTAAGTTACTGATTGGGGCGGTCATTTTGCGCAGCCCAATCGATGTTAATACCCATGCTATTCACACTCAAACATGCGTAACATTGAAACGGAGTAATATGTCACCACGTCAGTTCGTTGATAAACTCCGCTTGACCCGGTGGGATGGTGTTTCGATATGTTGGAGAAGTTGCTGAGTGACGAGGTGTCGGTTTTTTTCCGTAGCAGCAAGTTGGATGCTGTTGTGTCTCCTCTCGCAGCTTCTCTCGTCCCGTTCTATGCTTTATTCACATCAACGTCTGCTACGGTGAAAAGATCGATATGTCAGAGTGGAGAGCATAACATCTGTGTGTTGCCACAGCGAAGAGAGGCATAACTCTAGAGCCTGAATGCCTGCATTCCGAACTGGGAAACAATGGGTAAATACGAGACAGTACACAATACCTTTTCTAAGACTTGTATCAAGATATGCAACAAACTTGTGCACGAGGTACGTATTAGAAGCGGCAGAGCACGGATCCTGGTAATTCGGTCGACGGCCAGTCCCTCACCCATATGTTCCGGTACTTGCACGTTCGAGTTCAGAACGTATTGTCGACTCCACCATACCAATAATAGGGGGATTTCCATAGACATCCTAGAAAGTCCGAGAAATAAGTTATCAGTTCGCATGTAGAAATGAAACAAATAATACCGAATCGGATGGGCGCAGAGTCAGATTGATATTGAACGTTAGCGGAAGGTGTTTCAACTCCAGCACGCAACATTCGCATAGCGAGTTGTACAATGAGATCAACCATGGGCTGTTTAGCACGAGGCCTTTGGTATTGAACCCGGACAATGTCACTTGTAACGGAGGACGGCCCCTGAGTTTTCGAATGCGAAGCCATTTAACGAGGATATTATTGGGATCGAAGCGGCCGAATTTTTCAAGGGACAGATGCTCGAGGTGCGTCCAACGGTCCGCAGTGGACAAAGTGCTACCATCCTCTTCCGCCACGACACAGAAAGGAAGGAAATCAAGTGTGTGCATTTCCATATGGCGTACACCAGGGAATGCCGCATAGACGGGTGTAGCATCCTTAATGCCCGCATGAGCAAGAGAGCTCGGAGAATGTTGAAGGCAAAGATGTTGAACGTTTGGGAATTTGCCCCCAAGACCTGCGAATGTCTTCGACCAACTGACATCGGCCGTCGGAGACGACCACATGAAATAACCGAGCCTCGGGGTTACAATGGCCAACAAAAATGACTGGGGATCGTCGAGCGCGACCGTAAGAGTCTCGAGGAGTGGTAAGTGGATACTCTCAGGAAGTAAAGCTCCGCAATTCGACCCGCATATCGTCAGCGCTCTGAGCGCATTATTGATGGTAACCGTGGCGCCATCAACAGAGAATATTTCAAGCGAAGAGATTTGAGACTAGCAGCGGCTGAGAGGTTATCAATTCTGATGCCTTCCTCAAGGTCCAGGTCTTCGAGCGTATG
The DNA here is from genome assembly GCF_024613125.1 of Pisolithus orientalis. Taxonomy (NCBI): domain Eukaryota; kingdom Fungi; phylum Basidiomycota; class Agaricomycetes; order Boletales; family Pisolithaceae; genus Pisolithus; species Pisolithus orientalis. The sequence goes on along the minus strand of NW_026261047.1, from coordinate 7,239 downwards.
GGCATGCTGCGGACCAAGGAATGGTGGGTAGTCAGACTGTTGTGTTATGTGGATGGTAACGCGTTTCAGAGAGGAAAACATCACATTCCAAATGCTTCCGATGACCCTCTCCTCGAGTTTTTCGTTGTTATGCTGGATCATGAGGCTACGCCAGCGGTACCCACAAGAAATAACTAGACCAAGTAGTTGAAAGAACCTTGGAGAAAATTCTTCCTCGTGATACCAATAGGATAGTTCGATGTCGAGTGAACATTCGCGACTTCTCTTCACGTGTGTTCTCACAAGAGAGGCGGACCACCCAGGGCTTATCGCAATATTGGTCCAGAGATCAGGGGACGTCAAGATCACATTTCTCCAACGACGTGACACGCTAGCCAACAACCTCTTGGTACGCCGATGGGCAAAGGCTGGAGAACCGGTACAGCCGTTGACCACCAGAGAGATTATCTGATAAAGGGTTGTAACAGGAAGACGGCTGATAGGATGGTTTTTAGCGTGCTTGATGAGTTCGCCGATCCTCTTCTTCTGCACCTGGATGGCAGATCGGACGTCACGGAGGCGTTCAAGTAATTGTCGTTCTTGATCTTCTAACAGTGCCAACTCGGCTCGGGCTTCAGTAAGTTCATCCATAGCTGTATCACTGCGATAGAAATCATCATCAGTGTCGTGCATGAAGAATTCGAAATAATACAAAGACCTTTGCCAGCACGGCGCAAGGTAAGGAAAAAGGGTCTCTCAGGCATGGCGACATGAGTGTGTGCGCGACCACGTGACATGCTACAAATGAAGGCCAGCATGTCCAAAAATTTGCGTGCATCCCAACTCGAGATGGCATAAGTCTAGCCTTAGAGAAATATAAAGATCCACTCTGCCTATGATGACCATGTCAAGTGGAGGATCTGCACGTTCTTTGGGCACGTCCCCAGCCCCCAGTCAGTAATTCTTTATTTCTATTGAGTTTCTTGCCGGCGTTTGCGCCAGGGCTCATGTTGGTGATTTACCCGAGACGCATAAGCATATATCCCTTCTGTGTAAATTAGCTCGTTGTCTGCCAGAATTGCCAAGCAGTTTCTTGGGGTGGATTGAAGGACTCTTTTTTTATCGTGCCGCCTCTCGGTCGAGTAAGTTACCGTTTGATACGATGGTTTCGGGCAACCAATCAGCGATGGTCCGTATGTCTGAATGTGAATCAGATGAGTTCACTGATAAATTCATCCATTGTAGGAGCCCCCCAGTGGTTTTACAGCGACCTTCAAAAAAGCTGGTGATGACAAGAGTGGGATTTGAACCCACGCCCTCTTACGAGGATGAGAAGACCTGAAGAATCAGGCAAGCTTGCGCTTGAGTCACACGCCATAGACCGCTCGGCCATCTTGCCAGCACAACTAAATCGTGTTTTTGGGGATCATGTACAACAGAAGACCTAGTCGCCGAGACGTTCTCTTTTGTGACCAGAACTGACCAAAACTCAAACCAGCGTTTTTATTTAGTTTTGCAATGTTGCCAAACAACACCATACTAATTTTAGTAGTTATCGGGCGAGCAGAGCAGACTAGTATTCGTCAAGCTGCCGAGTTGCGGAGGAGGATGATATATTTACGCCTGGAGGGAAGGCATTTTCTGGAGACAGTAGGTTTGTTTAAAAATTACAAAATAGTTTCTTGCTTCAGTATTCATGTGCAAGGCTGAGACAATAGATACCCTTGCCGAGGGGGATGGCTGTGTGCCGGGGATCGTCAATCAGTGCCTGCTGGTGCATTGAAGGATTTTTTCTGTTGTGGATTTCCCAAGTGCTGCCACCAGGCCAAGCAACAACACTTAGTATGTAAGAGGTTGTCTGATCAACTAGGCCTCGCTGACCAGTCGGCCTGAGTGTTCCCCTGCCTGCCACTTTACACTGGGCTTTACACGTTCAAGGAAGACTGACTACCGTAGACACGGTTTAATCAGAATCCACTCACCCGACTCAGCCATTCCGAAGGACCGCAACTCCGAAGGAAGGGATCGTAGTACGCGAAGTTCCGCACCTGTCATTGCGTCATTGCGATTGATTTAAGGAAATATTGAGCAACCAAATTCTCTGGGAGGAATGGCAGACGCACACAGGATCAGCGCCGGGTGCGAGAGTACCACTGGCAACATATCCACTTTCGCCGTAACCGGGTTGGGGAGCTGGACTAGTTAATCCTGGAAGCAGCCCCTACAACGGATGTTTCATCGCATCTTCGACTCGTACATCCTAGAAGTAGGGAGCAGGGTAAGGATATCTAATGATGCTGCGTGGCATGCAAAGGAGCGATGTGACGAGGTGAGTACTCAACAAGGTAACGAGGTGGTATAAGTACGCGGAGCTTTCTCACCTGTCCTCGAGCAACCAACCGTTGAATCACGAGTCTTTCACAAAAATGCGTTCCAGCCTGGGTGGTGTCACACGTAAGTAGATGTATGGAGAAAACGAGAACGAGGAGGAACTGCGGCGGGCACGCCAGGCGGTCACTTGGCTCCCCAGAGGACGGAATCCACTGCAGCAAGCGGCCCCCAAGACTGAAAGGGAATGATCAATAAATTACCGTTCTTCGTAACGACGCGACCGGTATTAAAGGTGCAATAGAATACCTGAGTCATGCGGCCCTCTTCCTCCGCAGATGGTTCGTGTTGGAATCCAGAACCAGCGGTGTTCTCCCGAAATCTGTTCAAAGTGTGGGTAATCTTTGTTGACCTCGATTATGATCACATCGCGAGTCTAAGCGTAGCACGACATCATTATCGATGGCGATCGTGTGCGATTGCATGAGAGGGGGACGGAAATAGAACGCGAGCCGAATCGATAGTGGGAACTTTTGCTGGGTTTGTGAAATACAGTGAAGAAGGCATCTTTGTTGATGCAAAATACAACCTAGAAGGCAAGGTCTTTCGAAGTTCCATATTAACGTAGTGGCCGTCTCGGGTATAGGATGGACGACTGAGATGTACTTCGGCTCGTCATGGTGTGCACGATTGGGATAAATAAAGAAGTGGATCGTATTTGCATCCTTGCAGGTAAGGAAGAACCTGGCTTCTGGATTTCGTTGCCATTCCAACCGCAGGAAGGCGCTCATTCAAGATCTCAGTTTCAGCAATGGAGATGACTCGATCAACTTCAACCGAGCCACATGCCAATTTTCTCCACGTTCGCGGTTTGCCACTCCGGGTTTGGTCACCAGACTACGCCACACCATAGTTTATCTTCGTGCCAGACTGGGAAACTTCTTGAGACCTACGCTCCCCCTTGACGTACTCGCTACCTAATATCGAACGCATCGTGTAACTGCCTTCGCAACCGCAACCTTAAAAAGTTGAATCTTGCACTAACTATAGATACAAACACTGGGAACTTTGATAGGCCTCGTGTCCGATCGAACTCTTTATGTAAAATGGACTCAAGAACGAATCACAATATTCGAGTGACCTGTTGCGCAAGACAAGTATGGGGAGGCGTGGTCTGGTCTGTTATCAGTAACCTAATGTCGGGCGAGGTTCTGACAGACATTGCTAGCATTTTACGCCCATCGTGATAAAGGTTTTGTTGCACGGCGCACCTTGATAACCCGCGGTATTAGAATCGTAATGCATGTCTGAACAGTAGGTCGACTTGCGTCATGAACATGTACCTGTGATAGGGTTCACTATAACACATCCTCACAGTTAGCGGGAGCCCCTCTGTTAGCATAGCATAACCGAATTACTGGATATACTCCACCCTTCCGGAACCTTTTGCAACTTGCTGTACGTGTAATTGTTGTATGCTCACCAAGTTTAGGCTTTAATTTGGCGATAAGCGGTGTGGGAGACGTGACTCGATGGCAGCACGACGCAGCGGTCAATATTTAGGTTTAGGGCCCGTCTGAGTATTCCACTGCGCAGCACAACCTATAAGAGAGCGGCCATGAACCAAGATAAACCCTCAAACAGACAATCATGAACCTCAAGCTGCTTAGTATCATTACTCTCAGCTCGATACCCGTCGCAATGGCGGGCCCCCTCGCATATGCTGCATGCCAAACTGGTGAGCCATTGAGACGACACCAACATGAGCCTTACACTTCCTTGCTGCCGCTTGACATGTTTCCTGTCACAGGTTGCAACATGATAGCTGTGGGTTGTTATTCGGTGGCCGGATTCACCTTTGGCACGGTCGCCGCCGCTGTGGCACCCCCAATGATCCTTGCTTGCAACGCGGCCCAGGGCACATGCATGGCTGCATGCGCTGCGACCGCGTTGTGGGCACCGATCCCCTGAACATAACTGCTGGAGTCAACGAGTATGTACGTTATGTCTTGAGGGCATTAACTCACCAATCCCCATCAACCAACAGAACCTTCGAGAACTTGGAGCTATATTTTTACGCCCTCATTGTATTACTGCGTACCTTCCATTTTCTTTGCTGTTCTTGGAAAGCCAGTGTTATCCCCCTCTGTCACCATATATGCCAATGCTTGTGTTTTTGTGCGCGTACGATAGCAAAAAAATCTAGTCTATATGATCAATCTCGAGTCAGTTTTCAGTCAGACAGGAGCTGAGAATACATCCTTAACCACAGAAAGGTAGTTTGTTAGGCATTTCCTGTGCAAATTGGGCATAAATTACTGAGTTTCGTCAGTCAATCGACGTTGCCTCTGTATGTTCACACACACTATTCGCCTCCTCAAAGAATTGTAGTGTGCGTGGTTATGCATGCAGTAGCCCCAGACTGAGCTGCTTGTTACTACTTTTCTACGCCCCAGGGTGCTTCTTTGGTTTGCAGCTCCCAAGTTCGTATGCTATTATGATCTGTGCTGCCACAGCGAAGACAAACATAGTTCTGGAGCCTGGGTATGGATATTATGCAGCATGTATTGCAAGCTGGGGGGATAGCGCAAGATATGAGACACTGCAAAATACCTTTTCCTATAGGGCATACAGCAACAAATGCGGCAGGCTTGCGCCCAAGGTACGTATCGGAGCTGGCAGAACACGGGTCTTTGTGATTTGGTTGACGACTTGTCCGTCACCATTTGTTTCGGTACTTGCGTGTGCAACTTCAGTGCTTATCGCCCATTCCGGCATACCAATAATAGGAGGATTTCCATAAACGACATGAAGAGGCAGAGAGATGGGTTTTCTGTTCGCATGCAGAAATGAAAACACATACCGAATCAGATGGGCGCACAGTGAATTTGAACAACAGCGGAACGCCCTTCAATTCAAGCATGCAACACTCGTGCAACGTGTTGTACAATGAGATTAACCATGGGCCGTTTAGCACGGCGCCTTCAGGATCGAACTTTGACAACGCCACCTGCAGCGCAGGACAGCCCCGAAGTTTTCAAGCACGAAGCCATTCCACAAGGTTACCACCAGGATCCTGGCAGCCAAAATTTCCGAAGGACACATGTTCGAGATGCGTCTAGTGGTTGGCAGTGGGCAAAGGGCTATCGTCCGGTTCCGCCTCACAAAAAGCGAGGCAATCAGAAGCATTTCTATTTGACGTGCACCGAGAAACGCTGCATAGATGGCTACGGTGTCCTTGGTGCTTGCATAATCCACAAAGTTCTGAGAATATCGAAGGCAGAAATGGCGAACATTTGGGAATTTGCCCTCAAGATCCGCGAATGTCATCGACCAGCACTCTAGAGGGCACCATGTAAAATAGCCAAGCCTTGGTGTCATAGTGGCTTGGAGATCTCCGAGCACGACCGAAAGAGGCTCGAGAAATGATGAGTGGACACTGTCAGAAAATAGAACTGCATTCCACAACGAGTTTGGAAGCGCTGTCAACGTTCTGAGGGACATAAATAACAGCAATAGGCGTTCCCCAAGCTGAGAACATTGTAACCTGAGAAATTTAAGATCAGCAGCAGCTGAGAAGTCATCGAGTCTGATGTCTTCCCCAAGACCCAGGTGTTCGAGCATATGGATGTGCTGTGGATCAAGGAGTGATGGATAGTCCGGCTGCTGTTTCGTGTAGATTGTAACACACATCAGGTCCCGAACTTTTCCGATAGCGCTGTCCTCCGAATTCTTGACTTTAATCCGAATAACGAGGTTACGCCAGTGAAATCCACAAGAAATAACAAGACCAAGGGGTTGGGAGAGAACTTTGGCAAATCGACCTGAGAGTACCAGGAACATATTTCGATGTTGAGTAGACAGACATTCACGACTTTTTACTTGTGCTGTCACAAGAGAGGCAGACTACCCAGGGTGTATCGCAAGAGTGGTCCAAAGACGTGGTTAGCACGCAACACTCACGTAGCGAGTCGTACAGTGGGATCAACCACGGGCTCCTTAACACGTCGTCGTCAGCGTTGAACTTAGACAATGTCACTTGCAAGGGAGGTCGGCCCCGAAGTTTTCGAGCATGAAGCCATTCAATGAAGCTATCAATGGAATCCTCGCAGCCCAACTGTACAAGGGACAAATGCTCGAGGTGCGTCCAGCGATCGGCAGTGGACAAAGGGATGTCGTCCCATCCCGCCGCGCAGAAAGCAAGGAAATCAAGTACGTCCATTTCTATGTGGCGCACACCAGGGAACGCCGCATAGATGACTACAGCGTCCTGAATACACGCATAACCAGCAGGGCTCTTAGAATATTGAAGGCAGAGATGCTGAACGTTTGGGAATTTGCCTTCAAGGTCCGCGACTATCATCGACCAGAGGGCGGTGCGCCCTAGAAAGAACCATGTGAAATAATCGAGCCTTGGGGTTACAACGGCCCCCAAAAATGACTGGGGATCTTCGAGCTCGACCGTAAGAGACTCGAGGAATGGAAAGTGGATACTGTCAGGAGGTAGAGCTCCACAATTTGACCCAGAAATCGTGAGCGTTCTGAGCAAAGTTATTGATGGCAATAGTGGCACAGTCAACGGAGAATATTTCAAGCAAAGGGATTTGAGGCTAGCAGCAGCCGAGAAGCTACCAAGTTTGATGCCTTCCCCAAGATCCAAATGTTCAAGCGCATGGGCATGCTGCAGATCAAGGAATGGTGGACAGTCAACCCTATGTCTTACGTGGATGACAACACGTTTCGGCGAGGGGAACATCACGTCCCAAAGTCTTCTGATGATGCTATCCTCCAAATTCGTGTCGTTAAACTGAATAACGAGGTTACACCAGCGGTATCCACAAGAGATAACAAGCCCAAGGAGTTGAGAGAACCTTGGAAATTCAGCCTGAGAATACCAGGAGGATATTTCGATGTCGAGTGGACATTCATGAC
>NW_026261046.1:0-25743 GCF_024613125.1 Pisolithus orientalis | reverse complement strand
TTTTACGATGAGAATTGTGTTGGAAGTGAAATGGTTTCTCTTCTGCTGTCGACGAAAGAAAAAAGAGTTTCCTGTCGTTCGGAATATTCACGGTGGTGGAATAATGTCCAACACAGCCACAATTATCCCGGGCCCACATGTATTGGCAGGTTATACGACATGCGATCATGTATGGATTGGATCATAAGGGCGTGCGACGGTTACTTGCTGAGAGCCTTTCCGACTTCATTGTTGCGATCAGTTTGAAGGACACATTGGGGGGATGTGCCTATGTTGAGGTGGCCACTCCTGTTGGATTGAGTTTAACTTTAGAACCCGAGCAAAGCGCTGGTGGCAAAATAATGGTGAAGGCGGTCAGGAATCCCCGCACCGATTCTTTGATAAAACCCTTCATTGCAGTATTGTCAGTAAAAGATCCGGACGGTTCTCGGTATTCTTATCGGGTACCAACCGATGCACATATCGTAGCGCAGCTGGCAAAGTAACCTCGCAACTGTCAACCAACCACCCTCAGACTTTGTTGATCATGGAATCTTTCTCTCGTATATAGGCATCTGTAAACACGTTTACGCATCATGACATCCAGTGCTAGATCAGAATGCTAATTGCACCGATAAACCCGCATGCATAGTTGCACTAATTTCCCGTATCCGACGTTGTCTGTGGAATACGCGAAGTGCCGGGGCGCGAAGAGCAAATCCAAGAACCACTCCTTGCTCATGTAATTGCGAATACTGTGCAGAGCGTCAGTCAAACCCATCTGAAAAAACTTGACGAGCTTTTCACATACCCGTCAGCCAGGAGGATCACTACATTCAAACCCTCCGTTTGCGCGATCTTCTGACCCTGTTCGGTTTTCAGCCATGCCAAGGCACCGCTGAGAGCACTGCCGCTACTTCCTCCGACTAAGAGCCCTTCCGTCTTCATGAGTCTTTCAACCGCCTGGAATGCGTCGTTATCGCTGGTCTTCACCCAGTGGTCAATATCGGCAGGGTTGTGCGAAAGAACATCGGGCACGAAGTCATAGCCAATGCCCTCGACAACGTAGGGTTTGGGGCATTCGTCATTAGGATGTCCACCCGAAGCAAGAGCGCTGCCAATCTGTCGACTAATGTCAGAGGAGGGGAGGCCGTGTGATCGAAGTGGATTCTGACTGGGTCAACTCCAATAACAATACATTCTGGATTGTGGTCTTTCTTCAATGCGTGTGATACACCCGTAATTGTGCCTCCGGTTCCTGCACCAGCCACAAATACGTCCACCTTTAAGGACGAAGGTTTCGCCGAGGTTGAAGGAGTAGAAGCTACAGCAGCGATAATCTCGGGACCTGTAGTATATTCGTGTGCCAGCGGATTATTGACCTGGACAAGTCGTATTAGCGTTGTAATCCAAAACACTGAAACGACGACATACGTTGCTATACTGGTCCAGGATAACACCACAGGGAATTTCTTGTTGGAGCCTCTTTGCCACACCTGCAGGAATTTAGCCACGAGGCGCGCCTGGACGCTTGTGGAAAGCTCTACCTATGTGGCTTGCCGGAGAATCCCACGGTGCATCGTCAGGCGTACGGACGACTTCGGCACCTAGTGCCCGAAGAAGCGCTTCCTTCTCCTGTGGCGCGCAATACCGCCGCAATTGCGTAAGTACGTTATGGTGATTACAACGTCAATAGTAAGGACGTGGGGGTGCGCACCTGAGACATTCTGTTTGGCATGGTGATAATCACTCGATATCCCTTATATCTGCGGTATTCAGCAACTATTCATGTGTTTTTCCACTGCAAGGTCACCTTGATAGCACCTGTCATCGCAAGCCCAATACCTGTGTGCATTACAAGGTCATCGACAAGCAACAGATGGACCAATGGAACAGTCTGACATACCTGTATTTCCTGACGTGGGTTCGATAATAACACTCTTCCCTGGTATGAGGATTCCATCTCTTTCGGCAGCGAGAACCATGGCCTTCGCTATTCTATCCTTGACGGATCCGCCTACAGACAGGAACTCTACTTTCCCCACTACGAAAGGAAGTTGAGTACAGTGAGTTTCTTGACAAGGGGACAAACGTGTACTACTGCTACACACGTACACAGATTGCATTTGAGGCCTTCCTCTTGAGCGAGTCTGTCTAAGCGGACTAGAGGGGTATTCCCTATGGCGTCGAGAGCAGAGTCGAGTATCTGGGAGCTCATTGGTGTAGTATGAAGTTACTTCCTCTGCAGAAGAGCGGTTCAAAGACACGATGTTTAGTCACCTTCAGAAGCGGGTTATATCAACCTTGGGGCAGTGTCACGTGATCGAAACCAATCAACTTCGCCATATTCACCGAACAATTGCGCATTATATGCTACTTGCATGGATAAAGTAGATAATGCATGTATGAGCACATCCACCTAACAAGTACGAAGTCCGATATCGGGCTAGCAGGGACGCCGCTGGCTTGAGGAGCTGAGCATAAGTATTTATCTTCGGAGCTACGTAGTCCGAATTACTCGGTACGGCATGCGACTATCATGATACAAGTACCGCTTGGATCACAAGAACGTGCGACGGTTTTGAGCAGTACTTTGAGAGCCGCTCGGTTCCAGGGAAGTCGCCTACGCCTGTTTTCAGAAAGAAAATCCTTGGGTACTGCTCTCACGGACTGAGTTGTTCTTCGGAAAGGCGATACGATAGATACCGTAGCCGATCTATTCAAGAATACAATTCGCAGTGTATCCACGGAGGTAAAATTGGAAGCCGAGTAATTTATTATCTTCGGGCGAAAAGCGGACACTGTTATTGGCCTGCTGGATATACGGGGTTAGTCTGGTCAACGGTCAAGGTGAGTCAGACTCTCGCAGAATCGGTTTCAAGGTTAGTTGTTGCTACCATCATATGTACAGAGGGGAGTGAAGGAGCGACAACTTGGCATAGAAATAGTTGCTGTCGAGGAATCGATGGTATAACGGCCCAACAAATACAAGGAATGCGCTCGATAAGTAGAGGGGCTGCAACCGTCGATAAAGGCGCATCCTCGGTCGGACAACGGTTGCCTCGTGTCTTAGTGGCAATGTCGTGCTGCCTAACGACTCGGTTTGAGGTCATACCCACGCCACGGTAAAGTTTCGCTCTCGTTCGGAGGTTCCGAATCAGCAGGAGCCTCGAGGGGATTGCCGGAGCCATGCCCGATCGTGATCGAACCATATGTCTGTTAGGCTGGAACACGTACTTATGTACTCACTTCTGGTAAATGAACTGCTTAGTTCGTATTAAGTACCTGCGGCAAATTGGGAGTAGATTATCCTCTGGGGTAATAATGGATGAGGATAGGTGCCCCTATTTCGTGCGATGGGCTCTAAGAATTTCTAGATTCAATGGCCATGGCTTTCCAATCCAGCTGGCGAGCTCCGCATGGTCCCTATAAGTATCATCTGTGTTGGGGTGGACCAAGACACTAGATAGTGGAATGTCAGCGACGCTCTTCCCTATCTCGGGAAAGGGGCGCACTCAAGAGGTCCTCGATTGACGACGAGCCAGCCAAAGAGAGCGCCGGTCTGATGAGGGGTCTTGGTCTGAACCTCAAACATCGCAGTAGGGTGAGGACCTGAACGAATCTGATCAGTACAGATGCTGCAGATTCGTCAGGGGTTACCTATGGGCCTATCCCATACGCGATAGATGGGAAGCTATAGGGGATTGTGAGTCGAGAGTCCCCCCGATTAAAAGTCTATGGTACGCACTTCAGGGAACTCGGTGGAGATGCGTTGATGGAGCTGGAGAGCATGCTGGACGTGGACTGGGTTGGTTGGCATAAAGTACACTGGTAGATGTGGTGATCGGGACGGGCGGAGGCTATGAGCGAAGTGACGAACATACCATGGAAGTCGAACCCGTTACGAGAGGACAGAATTGGGGCTGGGAATGTCTCGTACGCAGAAGAACGGGGTTTGTCTGGCTGTGACATGGCGGAGGTGATTGGTGATTGAGGGTGTGAGTGAACGCCAGGGTTAAGGAGTCGTCGTCGTCGTCATGGACTCGAGGATCTAAGCGGGTTAAATAAGGACCCATCCACTGCGCACTTGCCAGCACTTTTACTGACTTACACCCACACTCCGTGCGTGGTTTGACGACGACGAGCACGACGACAAGTCTGCTGCCACTGCGGACGTCGTCGGTTTAAATGACATCTTATACGCCAAGCAACGAGTGGACATTTCGAAATAACAACCCGTCATCGGGCTTGGACGTCGTCACCGCTGCTCGTCCGCCCCCAAAGTCTCCTCGACTCAGAAACTCGACGTTAAAAGTTTTTCAATCCGTTTTCAACCGACACAACACAACTCGCTCGCACCACACCGCTGCGGCACCGTCACTCCACTCGTCCCTCTCTGCAAGTAGCGCCCGACTTGCCTCCAGCACTAGTCCCATCCAGCATCCATTCGCCCCCATGCCTCCAGCACCCGTCCCCATCGTATCCTCGCACGACCCCGCAGACGACGAGCAGGAATGCCCCGTCTGTCTCGAACCTCTCAGCTTCAGCTTCAGACTCCCCGGCGAAAAACCTCACGTAGTCCCAGAATGCGGTCACTCCCTCCACGAGGTAACTCTTCCTTCCACCCTCGCAAAAACCTTCCCCTCATGCTTTCCTAGGCTTGCTTCATCGCAGTTTATGGCCCACCTCCGGGTCAGTCACGTTCTGCAACCCCTCGCAAATCAAACTTGGGCGTCTGTGGTGTGTGCAGACGACAAATGAAAATCGCAGATGGCGATCACAGCAAGACAAACAGTTAGCCCGCCCTTTATCTGTGCACGCAACCACTATCTAACCACCCCTTCGTAACAGAGCTGGCAGCCCTTACAGGTATGGGCGACCCACAGGCTCCGGCTGTCTACCCCGGTCGCGATTCCCCAGCCGCCCGATCTGGTCGAAGTCAACCCCAGCTGCCATGCAGTCCTACCGACGACGACCCCGTCGACCATGCCACCTCCGTTAAATCCAACCCAAGCGACACCGGCTACATCATTGCGCCCTCCATCCAAGTGCGCCCTGAATTCTCTACCATTGTTCGTACCGGCGAACAAACTCAACCCATCACCTGCATTGTCATAATCGAACTCCCTGCCAGGCGTGGTAATACTCACATACCAGCACCCCTTATATCCGAATCATATGGAAACCAAAATGGTCCGTCCCACCCTCACATCGACGCCGATCAGCAACCCGTGCCAAGGGCGCCCGATCGTCCCCACCAATATCCTTCTCAAGAACGCTGGGCACCCCCCCACAACGGTTCCGAAACTGATTTGTCTCGGTACACTCCGAACATGGCGCACGAAGATGATTCCCCCTTCAATTCCATCGTAGAGGATCTGAGAAATCGCATCGCCGATTGGAAGGGTCACGCGTTATCAGAATTGGGTCCTTTGCTTATGTATGACCTGTTGTCTGTCCGTCGTGACACTCTCGTGCGGGAATTCTTCGTCTATCTCTTCAAGGAAGCTATCATCTGCGTCGCCGAGGAAAAGAAACGACCTCTTGGCCGATTCTTGCCTTCACCGTCCTACAACGATTCGTCGGCAGCATCTACTGGCTCCGGCAGTCCCTCAAAGGGCGTCCTCCGTTTGAAAGGCCGCATATACGTGCGACACATCAAACGATTGCATGTAAGTACATCGGGCGACATGAGTCTGACCATAGAGATGGAGGATGAACGTCTGGACTCTTTCATCCTGGTCTTCAAAGACCGCTCCTCGTTGGAATCATGGAAAGGGCAAATTCAGTCCCTTGTCGCATCGTTTCAGCAGCCCCCGGGCTCCCAGCAGAATTCTTTCGATCGAGGTCTTGATATCGAAGAGTTTGGTGGATCTGGGAAAGCGGCACGTATGCTCAGTGGCAGCACCGGTTCGACTAACACTAGCGCCGTCGACAGCCTTCAGGGCTTCGCGCGTTCCACTACATCTTCTTCCACCTCGCATCACTCAGTGCCCAGGGTACTACAAAGCAAGCTGCAGACCCTCGGTGAGGAGGCTGTCATGACCAACTATGATACACCCCTAGTCATGCCTCACGTCTCCTCCGGCTCGTCCAATTCGCTCGCCCCTCTTCTACACCCACCTCTCGATCTCATGCTAATCGTCTCACTGCCCCCTCCCAACGCCCCACGCAGCACAGCCGAGCTGAAAATCCGCGTCATCAAAACATCCCTCGACTTTATCTTGGCGTCCCTGGGGAATAGGGACCGGCTCAGCCTTGTTACTTTCGAGGTCGGAACGGGTGGTCGCGTGAGAAGAACACCGTATCTATGTGTGGGAAAGACTCAGAGTCGAGGAAGACTGCAAAAGTTCATTTACGACACTGGCTGCATGGACGATCCTAACATGGAGGATGAGTTTTTGATCAGGGCATCCAAAGATGAGAAGACCGACGTCGTGACGGCTGTTAACCACGGTGCGTCTCCCAACTTCCATTCCGTGATGGCACAATGAACTAACCTCCGTTGATCAGGCCTTGACGTTGTTCTTCAGCGAAAATCCCGAAACCCTGTATCGGGTATGATTCTCGTCAGCGATGCAGCAGATAGCACGAGGCGTGCTCAGATGGATCTCGTCCTCGCCCGTGCCGAAGCGGCCAACATGCCTATCCACTCTTTCGGCTATGGTCGCTCACATGACCCTGCTTCACTTTGGCTGATGTCGAACCACACCAGTGGGACGTATACTTTCGTCAAGGACTGGTATGACCTGCGAGTGTGCCTAGCTGGCTGTATAGGTGGAATGATGTCAATTGGCTTGCTGAACATGAAGCTACACATACGTATCGTCGACGGCCAACGCTTCCGCATCCGCAAGGTATCTGGTGGACCGTTACCTATCCTGTCTACAGATGGCCAGAACGTCGATATCGACGTGGGCGAGTTGCGGTACGGCGAGTGCAAAGAGATGTTGATCGAATGCGAACTCGATAACCGCGAGACCCGCCGTCAAGGTACTTTGCAAAACAGCAATCGCGCTTTGAACGCGACGGACCAGTTCGTGCAGAGCATGGGTCTCGAGGCATTGTCGATCGAGGACTCAACCGACCTCGTTGACGGCATGATGGACCGCATGATTGACGAGGTGCCCGTCTTTGAGGTTGATGGTTCGTTCTTCGATCCCTCCGCTGGCAAGCACATCTCGCGACTCGCCCATCCCGTTCTGTTGACGATCACACTTCTACCCTCCAATCTCTCGAACTCATCAAAACAACCGAAGCCGTCCGATCCTGTCATCGTGCGTCGTCGAATGGAGCTCCTTGCATCAGATATGATTACTCGCGCGCTCGTCCTGGTGTCGAGGAAGAACTACCCCCAGGCGCAAAAGATAATAAACGAGACTAAGCGCATCCTTCACACAGTTCTTCAAAATATATCCAGAGCCCTCCCTTTGCCAAACAATGAGGGCTCGACATTACGGAACAGGAAAGAATTACTGACTTTATCGGCGGTCCGCGCCATGCAAGCTATGCTTCAAGATCTCCAGATCCTCTCAGAGGCCCTGGAAGAAAATGTAGAGTTGTTCGCACATGATCAAAGAAACTTTGGTGCACAACAGGTTTGTTTCCACAGTCCTCCTTGATGTTTATGTGGCGAAAAATGACGTGGATTTGGCAGGCAATGATCCTGCGCGATCAGAAAAGTTGGACTAACCGTAGTGCAACCGAACGTTTGTTCTGGAAGATAGACAACTCCATCGAACTCGCTACTCGAAGTACTGACTGGGTCCCGCGTGACTAGGTTTCGCTCTTGTTCTGGCTCTGGCTTTTGCACCTGGCACCACTCCCCAGCCTCTTCCACACGCTCATTTTATGCTATTCTGATGGTTTTTCTCGGGTGGCTTTCTTGCACTCCCTTTTCTTCTTTCTTTCCTTGTGCTTAATTATTGTATTTCCCCTTGACGCTATAATGGTCATCCGGCCGCGTCAGGGCGGGCATGTTTTCCTCTTCTGATTTATACCCTCCCGGATGTCTTCATTCACCTCGTTGTTTGTAGCGTAGGCCCTAGATTCCGTCGTGTCGGAGTTGGGCGTGTGTCGGCTTGGAGAGTACAGTAGTGCCATTAATTATATCAGCTTGCACGCGATACACTACGCCTATGAAGAATGTCTCAAAGGGCAACTGGCTAAGAAGTGATATATGTTTAAGATGTTGACGGAGAAACAGTGTCTCCCTCGCCTCCTCGGGCTAAAGCTCTATGAAATTTGAGACCCAGCCACCGCCCTTCTTAGCAGTCTACTCCGTCTCGAATAGATATGAGCTTCATTCGTACCCGAGTTTCTGCTTTTCGATCTTGTCCCGTTCCAACTGTGCGACCTTGCTTTCCGCCCCACTCAGAACGTCGTCCCATGCGACAAATAGTTCTGACAGTGCATCCACCTGTTCCGTGTGAGTGAGACCTCGGCAGGGGGTGGGGGTGGGGGGACATTTAAAATGAGAGGGCACCCACATGAGTCGCGTGACGATCTACTAGGTTTGCGATCCGTTTCTCCAGAGACGCTGCTAATTTTAAATCTTCCTCCTGCGCTGCAAGGAGCCTCTTCACGCGGGGCTGCAGTACCTCGTAGTCTACAAAGACCCTTGATTAACTAACTAGTCGTCGCAACGTGTCTCAAAATCCGAGAAAAGATGGGAGGAGTTCTTTTACCTGGCAGCTTGCCGGCACTCAATACATCCTTTTGTATTAGTAGGTCGATCTCGCGCATGTCGCGGTCGGCGGCACGAATGTCCGGTTCCATTTCTGCGAGAAGCGCTTCCAGTTCCTCCGCGGACATGTTTCCGTAGGATGGGCCCGGTCCGACCGGCGTGCCCGAGTAAGCGAACGTCGGTGTTAACAGATGGGCATGACGGTCATCTGTAGTAAAAGAAAGGAAGAAAGAGATATACACATATATCATATGCCAAAAGAAAAAAAAAAACGAAAGAGAATAACGTACATTGACTCATGAATTTCTTCAGGCCGTCGTTGGATTCTATCACGCTATTCAACCGATGCTGCACGTTCTCCGCTAGACGGATGAGGGTTGTTTCCCCATCCTTGAGATCAGTGAGCTTGTCCCCTCTCCCCCTGCGTTCGCGCGGGTCCTGGCGAACGCCGATGAGTAGTGCCTCCAACCAGCGGATTCGCAGTTCAAGAGAGAGGGCAGGATCGATGGAGGTGGGTAATTGTGTTGCACCCGGAGTTGAAGTAGGATGGGGATGAGTGGGTTCCTGGCGTTGGGCAACGGACATGGAAGCCTGTTCAGGTAGATCAGGACCGCCATCGACGGAATCAAAAGTCTCATCCAGAGACTTGGAGGATGCCAGGGCCATACTCATCGAATTGCTAGCAGCATGTGCAGGCGGGGACGAGGGTGGTGGTGAAGATGTCAGAATCCGGTGCCTATGCTGAACGTCGCCCAAGAAAACACTTCCGATCGGAGACATATAGGGGCAAAAAACCGAGAGAAGACCACCTTCGCAAGTAGTTTTCGGCACTTGGCAGAGTTGGCAACCACTTGACTTCCGAGGTTTGACTGGATGAGGTGGATAGCCACTTACGTTGCAGCGAGTAGTCAGGTATTGATTTCCTATTACTGACCAAAATAGCGCGGAATTATACAGTTCAAATAGCAGTACGTAGGCAAATGGACATTCAGGCCATAGCCAGCAGTGAGTCACTACTCTGAGCAGATCATGCAGATTCAGCATGGCTACTGTCAGAAATATCTTCGTAGCCAGATGCGGAGATGCGGGAGTGGTATGTATCAATCTGCGCATCGTAATTAAAAGTTCTGCACCAAATCGGGGTGCCTACGACGACCTGCACGCTTTCTTGCAGTTTAGCCTTACTTTCGCGCATGTTTGTACCACCGACACTAGCATGGCATTCGATGTTCATGTAATCACAAAGCGAGCGTGTAGGCGCGAGGATGAGGATCTAGCGGTACTGGACTTGCAAGATGACATCATGACCTTTGGTTATGGGAACAATGGCACGGCGTTGTATAGCGGATGGCCACTCGAAACTAGGGAGGAATTAGCGCGCTAAACGACTACACGTCGAGGAGGAAATTACCCGTGGGCCCTAATACCGCGAAGGAGTTGTGGCTTCAAATTTTATATCATTGAAGCCGAACGACCTCTTACACACTGGAGCACTTCACACGACTCACACTAGGTGAGACTCGGATAAGTTGGCATAGAGACACGAAGAATGCGCTACAATAGAGCGTTGAACGGCTTGCTCTCCATAATTCAGGCGTGTTCCAAATGCGGACGTTCCCTC
The DNA here is from genome assembly GCF_024613125.1 of Pisolithus orientalis. Classification (NCBI taxonomy): domain Eukaryota; kingdom Fungi; phylum Basidiomycota; class Agaricomycetes; order Boletales; family Pisolithaceae; genus Pisolithus; species Pisolithus orientalis. The sequence goes on along the minus strand of NW_026261046.1, from coordinate 15,457 downwards.
AATCCATAAGAGGCAGGGGAGGTCAAATCAGACTCCGATGGTCCGTGCGCAGACCTGAAACGTATATAAACCCCGGCTGAACATCCTGAATCCTTACCACTCTGGCCTTTTGGCTTAGATCAAGTGTAGTATCTGTTCTTTACAGCATAACCGCTGTAACGGGGGCACCGCCCCCTTTAGTTGGTTAGCAAATTTTTGCCGCCCTTGTCCCTGCGAGCTCTGCTTGCAACTCCGGGGACGCGATGACCTTGCTACTGCAGTACCGGCTTGTGTCGTCAGGGGATCTCCCTAGCTTTTGCTTTCTTTTTGTTGTGCTACTACTATCCTACCATTTGGTAGGGCATGGGGTTCAGCAAATGGGAATGCAGAGTAGGCTTTGACTTTCTGTAGGGTTCCAATAGTTGCTGGTTGCATTATTGTACTTGTTTTTTTTTTGTAGTGTTTATTAGTAGCTTTATTATGTCTCTGTCCAGTATTTTCAATGTTGAAGTTAATTAAGCATCCAGCCGTTACATTGTGCTACTAAGTACAATATTACATGTTATGGCAAAGCTATAATATGCTTACACAGATTCACTCATCTCTACAGGTAATGGAGTATACCCAACCATTGATCTATGATGGATCAATGCAATGAAAGAACCCCAGACTTGACCTGCCACACTCCCAATGGTTGTTGGTTTCCATGCTTTCATCCCAGGCATGACACTGGACTCTGGACGTACCCACCACCTCAATAACAAGGAACTCGTAACGACACTCACGGATGAAAATGCCATCGCCGCGCCTGCTATCATCGGGTGCAGGTATAAGCCAAATGGAAGGAACAAACCCATTGCCAGTGGGATCCCAAGGACGTTGTAGATGCATGCCCAGATGAGATTTCGTCGAATCGTGGCGAAGATACTCCGAGAAAGGTGGAGCGCGGCCACAACGTCAAGAAGATCAGATCGAATGAGGACTATGTCGGCTGCCTCTATGGCAACGGAAGTACCCGACGAAAGCGCAATGCCGACAGTTGCAGCGACCAAAGCAGGAGAATCGTTGATCCCATCCCCGACCTTGGGTCTCATCATCAATCAACGAATGGGAAGAAGAAAGTGAACAAGCCCACCATCGCGACACCGCCTTCGCCTTTCTTCATGAGTTCGGTTACCAGGGAAGCCTTGCCCTTTGGACTCATGTTTGCCCATACAGACTCGGGATTGACCCCCACTTGTTTTGCAACAGCAACCGCCGTCTTTATGCTGTCGCCAGTCATGATACTGACACTGATTCCCATGTCCCGAAGTGCCTTGATGGCCTGGGCGGACGAGGGTTTTGGGACATCGGACAGCGATACTGCGAGTACAATCATGGATGCCGCAGGCCCTCGTGCAATAGACACGTAGATCACCGTGCGCGCGAGTTCGCTTTCTTGAGCTTCATATTTGGAAAGAACAGACGGAAGACGAGTTGCATCAGAATTCGTCACGAAGTTTGCGTTGCCAACGAGAATGGTATATTTCGTTCCAGATGAATCCAGGGTGGCCCTGACGCCCGCGCCAGTCACACTCTCGAACGACTCCACATTTACTTCCGGTATCACAGCACCGGAACGACTCAAGAGCTCCTTGCCATGGGCAGCAATTGCCTTCGCTAAAGGATGCTCTGATCGCGCTTCCGTTGCTGAGACCATCGCTACGACAGCCGCATGTGTTGTGAATCCATCTGCGCATTTGAGCGAGAGCGATTGAGGGCCATCCTCTTCGTAAAGGGATTCTGGCTCGTTGTAGGGAGTCGTCCAGGCCATTCCCGTAACCGTTAGCTTGCCGTCCGTCACGGTGCCCGTCTTGTCAAGGACAATGTGCTTGATGGACCGACTTGCCTCCAGTGCTGCTCCGCCTTTAATGAGAATTCCGTTCATGGCACCGACACCAGTCCCAACCATGATGGCAGTGGGGGTACTCAGTCCTAACGCACATGGGCAAGCGACGACTACGACCGAGATGCAGATTTGTACACAGACAGCAAAATGGCTTGCCCCATGGCGATGGAAGATGGTTGGCAATGCATCATCGCTGAGGATGTTCGCCAATACTATCCAAGCAAGGAATGTGACGAGGGCAAGGGTTATGACGATCGGAACAAACACGCCCGCGACACGATCGGCAAATGCCTGTATTGGGGCTTTCGAAGTTTGCGCGTCCTCGACGAGTTTGACGATCTGGGATAGCGCCGAGTCTTTGCCTGCACGCACGACAACCATATCAAATGTCCCGAGGCCGTTCACAGTACCACCAATAACCGCATCCCCAAGTTGCTTCACTGCTGGAACAGGTTCTCCGGTTACAGCACTCTCATCCACAGTGGAGTGTCCTTTCACAACCGTCCCATCGGCGGGTATCCGGTCACCAGGAACGAGCTTGACTATATCTCCAACTTGAACGAGCTCTGTGGGTATACGTTTTTCCTGAGTGCAAGCGGGAACGTCCGTGTAAATGGTGGCCATAGAAGGGGAAAGAGCTATCAGATCCGTGAGAGCCGCACTCGTCTTGCCTTTGGCACGGTTCTCCAGCCAGCGCCCGAGAGAGACGAACATGATGAGCATCGTACTCGTGTCGAAGAAAAGGTAGGGGCGAAATCCCGGTGTGGTGTTAAACGCAGCGGAGATGAGCGAGAGAATCGAGTAGAAATATGCAGCCGATGTTCCAAGCATCACGAGCACGTCCATGGTGGCGCTGCCATGCTTGATTGCCTTGTACGCGGTTCGGTAGAATTTCTGCCCGACCCAGAATTGAGCGGGCGTGGTAAGGCAAAGGATGATGATGTCGCTCAGGTAGATTCCGTTTAAAAGCTGAAGACCAGTGATCGGTCGCAGAAAGGATATATGAGGAGCAACCATGCTGAGAAAGAAAACCGGGACTGCGAAAGAAGCACTCCACTTGAAGCGATTCCACCATTCTTGTATTTCTCGTGTTCGAGCAAGCGAGCGCTTCTGTGTCGCATCGTCATGATCAGAAAGAATTGCGTCGAAGCCCATTTCTTCCACACGCTCTACAAGCTCTCGCGGGCCGACCAAACCAGGTTCGAAGTCAATCTTAGCTGTCTCGGTTGCCAGCGAGACCGCAACGCTCTTAACGCCTGGCATTTCACGCAGGCCATTTTCCACCGAATTCACGCACGATGAGCATGTCATGCCGTATACTCGGAGCGTGATAACATCGGTTCGCGCCACAGGAATAAGTGAAGCGTCAAACCCTATATCAGATATTTCCTAGAAAAAAGCGTGAGTACAAACGTGGGCAACGGGATTATTGACTGACATTCATGACTTTCTCATAAGTCCACACGGAGGGATCGTATTCAACCACCCCGCGCTCAGCTAGAAGCGCAACCTTGACCGAATAAATGCCCGGCTGAGAACGAAGCATCCCCTCTATCGACTGTACGACCGTTGGTAGCATGTGAGAAGCAAGATAGCCTTAAGACCTCACCTCGACACATGCGCCACAAGTCATGCCCTCTATTCGAAGCTCGCATCTTCCGGGCGTACTTTCGTCTAGCACCGGAGACACCAATGGTTCGTTCTCCGCTCGGGGAAGTTCAATGTTGGCCGAAGCGCTCCAATTGCTGGTCCCAAATACATTCCAAATATTTGACGGAAGTCTAGTAAAGGCGGACATGATGTAAAGAGACAGAACTCCTGAGGCAGAGTCCCAGCTTGCTCTGAGAAGAAAATCTGAGAGGTATAAAGAGGGCCGAGAACGGCTCTAAGTGTACAGTATTGCACCGCGTTAGCGTAAGGGTGAGTCAGATAGACACAGGTTTGAATAACTTGCCTGAGCTTTCAGCGTCTGCTATAGTGCCCGGTAAGCCAGCCAAGTCCCCGCAAGGGGCTGATAATAGTATGAGCGGCAGACACACGTAAGTCATCGCAGACGTGAATCACCTGATTAGTCAGCGTGAATATTTGGCCTGCTGCCAGAGGCAGCAACACCCAAGGTCTAATCATACAAACCAACGGACTATTAATAACACACCCTCCTTCCAAACAAAGATGCAAGTTTTGATTATCCCTGTAAATATGCACATAACAGGTGTACGTAGTAGGGTATGTAGGTGGCTCGTATTTCACTCTACATGATCCCATTTATCATGTCGTCATCCAGGAGTGCTGCTTCTCAATGTAACCCTTTAGTGCGACTCCTTCCACTGGTGCATCGCAGCTATAAGGCCATACAGTTGCAAGGCACTCATGGCACCTCCCAGCTCAACCTTCAGCATCCTCTCCTGGACATGCACAGGCCAGGATAACAAGTCCCGTAATGCATTCCCATCAGTAATACCCATCTTGATAAAGTGTGGATGAAAGGCTTCGAGATTGGGTCTTGCAGATGACAACAACTCCAAGACAGAGCTGGGGACTGGGCCCCGTTCACCTATAGAGTGAGAGCGACCATTGCCACCCTCAGACCCTGTGTCTGAGATCAGTACCGAGTTTGGCACTGTTTTCAGGGACTCACCTATTGGGGTGGGGATAGCGGCAGGGACAAGAACAGGGGCGGGGACGGAGGATGATGTGTTCGATAGGTCTAACTCCGTCCTATATGCCCTCCACCCAGATATATTTGGCTCACGAGCAGGGGCTTCGCTATTCACAGGCATGTATCTTGCAAGGTCCTCCTGCGTGGGAGAGAGCGTACCTCGTCCACCCCTTCCCTTCAGGAATCTGTACCCTTTGCATGTCTCATCACAGTTTGGATGAACACCCTCCGACTTGACATGACTTGGATATGCGCCTCCTTCCTTATGCCATAGTACACAACTGGTCTCCGTACTGGCGCAGCCACCTGTTGGAAATATGACTATATATTCCGACGTCTAGATTGATCCAGACTTACACGTGTATCAACACGTTGTTCATCATATGACATTCCTTAGCAATCAGCTCCACAATGATGTCATACTGACATCATATCATACGTCATATTCCATGACCTTCTGCACTATTCCTTACTATACTGAGTAGTAGTTTCCTTTTACGCTCTTGGTCCGTGCGTAGCTACTCATGTATATAAACTCGGGGATTTCTTCCTCAATCCCCATCGAATCAAGCATTCGTTCTTCTCTTGTCTACTCGACAACTGAGCCCCTCAAGAACTACAAACTTTTACAAAAGTCTACTACCATTCTGATATAAAGGCAAGTGTTCGTGCCTAGCTCTTCGTTACTTCCCGTTCCTCTGCGCAATAGGTTATGAGCCCCGCCTATAACTAGGTGGTACGCTATTTACGGTATTTGCATAGAGCGATCACTGCCGACGGGCACATCACTATGGATATCGTAGGCCTAGAAGCGCTAGGATCGGTAGTAGTAGTTTTCGCCGTTGCTGTAGTTGCTGGCCTTAATCAGGCCGTTTTACTTCTTCATTATGGTGGATATGACCCGCGATTCCTTCGGGAATTTGCCATACGCTCTATAGCGTTTTGGTTTTCTTTTCTAGGTCTCTCCGCCTGGTGGCGAAGGCGGCAGTTACTGCTTGAACAGCAGATACTCCGCAGGCTGCTGTTACAGCGCCTTATTGTTCGTCCACCTACTCCTCCTCCTCATTACTTACACTTTCATCTTCCCGATATCGACCACGACGCAGACTTAGATCCAGTTCCGCCGTACGATGAGGTTGAAGCGCGTGACCCGCCTTCTCCTCGTCGTGCACTGACTCCTCTTCCTGAGGAGGTTGCGGCTGTCAACGAGATCTTAAACCCTGCAGTCGTTCTCGCTGTCGGAGATGACAACGCTGAGTTCGATTTGCTCTAATCTCGTTTGCTTTGTCGCTTTAACAATTGGAACTAATCTGTTCAAAAAGATGTCTCTCGTCGTCGCTAAAAAACTCGAACTCGCTATCGCTGAACAAAGAGACGGGATGTATGAAGTGAAGTGGAGAAAGTACGCGGTAAAAGAGATCATAGAGTATACTGAGATGATTTATGTACGGGACTGTCCAAACTGGAGAGAGGCCGTGCCTTCTAGTGTCGGGTTCTTCAAGAAACCAAACCCTGCGACCTATCTCGTCCCTATTGATACCGTGGAAACAGCGTGGCAGTCTATGCCCCACTTTCCCGGGTTCGAATCGCCTTATTTTTATCCAGGAATCCACCTTGCCTACCACGGCTACTTAACCGACTTCTTCCCTAAAATTTCCCATACCTCGTCTCTGCACGCCATCGCTAATTATAATGGTTGCGATCTTCCTAGTGTCTATTATGAAGATCCTGCTCTCGAGTCTGTTCCCGCCTTCACCATCACCCACGACACATTCGTCTACATCTATTACAACGTCCATCCCCTCTACGACCCGTGTTTCAACAACCTCATCCCTTCTCTCCGCATTTGGAACCAGCATCTTGAATACCATTTCCGAGGAGTTTGGGATGACGGGTCTACGGACATCCGATGTGTCCCAAGATGGTACCGGGAAAGGCGCCGCGGAGGAGACAGCTTTGATAGTGGTCTCTTTAGGTTTATACGACGGTTCAGGGATGAAGCAGATGTGGGAAATTCCTTGCGATATAACTCTTCTAACCGGCATCTTCAGTGGGGTGTCTCACCCGCTGACACAGACTTCGCTTACTGGCCCGGCACAGAAGAGATTCTACGCGATTTCGAACGTATCATGGACGACTCTACTTATGACTATCTCGCAGCTCCCCGACCTCGCGGAATACGCACCACAGCTCTTAGCCGAGCTCGTGAAGCTCGCGCCATTCGTCAGAAATTATCCTCTCCCAAGTACGCTGGACGTACCGTACGTATCAGGCGGCCGAAACCATTCGGCAACTAATACTTGTACCCTGTATGAATCTTACAATGTTTTTGAGATACTTGTAAAGGACAAACATTTTCGTCATTCGGATGCCTTAGCTATTCCCTATTCGTGTACAGATCCCTATTGTGGATTACGGTCTGATGGAATTCCATTGCACGATTGCAATTGGAGTTTCATGAGTTACCATTATTTTGCTCCTTTAGACTTTTTAAGTCTAGAGCGAAATAATTCTCGCATCTCCGCTTGGAGATTCGCAGAGAAAGGCACACAGGCACCAAAAAGTAAAATGGAGAAAAGACGAAATCCACGTCCTTACTTCAAGAAAATGGGTACACGTATTCGCCGAAAATCTCAGAAGGCTAGAGCATCTGCTCGCCGAATCAAAATTCGCGGTCATGAATTAAATCCTCCATCCTTTTCGACTCATCCGATAAATTCGTTTTTATACGAACATCTGCTTATGGACTTTTGACACTAGATGTCCGAAGGTCTTTCAAAGCAGATCCCGAAACTCAACGGTCTTAACTGGGCCTCTTGGTCGGTTCTTATGAAAGCATACATGCAAACTCTCGGAATCATGGGAATCGTTGACGGCACTATCGCGCAACCAGCAGCCGGAGATGCTGGTCTCCCTGCTTGGCTTGTCTCAGACACACGCGCTCAAGGAATTTTGACCTTATATTGTGATCCTATGATCGCAATGTCAATCGATGGCTATGCTACCTCCCATCTCAAATGGGAAGCGTTAAAAGCTGCATACGGAGCTCCATCCGCAATGACTACCTTTATGGAGTTCCAATGACTTATCCGAATTCAAATTAAGCCGAAGGATGATATTATGCAGAAGATCGCGGAGATTACAATGCTCATTTCCGCTATTAGCGCTCAGGGCATTGCCCTAAATGATAAAATGAAAGCGCTAATTTTAGTCCATTCGATGACACAAGCCTGGGAACAGGCACCGGTCAATATTTTATCTTCCATTGCTGCCGATCAACTCTCTCCTGATACGGTCATACCTCGCATGAAAGAAGTCTGGGCCCATAAATCAGGCAAATCTATGCTTCCCCAACAGGACAAGGCTGGGTCGTCGTCGACCACAGTCAAACAAGAATCTAATTCACTTCTGGCACGGATGAATAAGCCGCCGCTCTGCCAAGTTTGCAGAGGCGCACATAATACTTCAGATCATCAATCTGGATCTGGTTCCGGATCGGGATCCTTTCGCGGTTACCGTGGAGGTCGCGGAAGAGGTCGCGGAGGTCGTGGACGTGGACGTGGAGGTTATACTCCCTACCAACAAGCACCGCAGCCAGGTTCTGGTTCTCGTGGCCGAGGCCAAAACAGACGCCGAGGCAAGGGCAAAGCCTGAGCCCATAACGTTGAAGTCGAAGGCGCTGAGCCTATCGACGCGGCCTACATAGAGGAGGTTCAAGATGACTCCTACTATCAAAATTCCTATGAACCAGAGTTTACTACTCAGGGTCAGGAATTTTACGAGAACGCTGCTGCTGCTTTTGATGCAGATGTTGATTTTGATATCACTGCCATCAATGTTCCGTCCCGACAACCTACTCCTGAAATGTCTCTCCCGGATCAAACTCCGGTTGAACGAGTCTACTCCGCTGATCTTAATACATACCTCGGATCTCATGTCATAACTGACACCGAGATGTATGATCCCGATTTATCTCGCCAAGATCTTACTATGGCGATGGAATCTGTTGGAGATTCTCCTAATTATCCAGTCGATGCCATTACTGGCAATCTTGCTCCTTGGTATCTGGAGGAAATTCAAAATTTCCAACCGGATCAAGTTGAGTCAGTACCGATTCGTGTCAATATTCCCGGCTCTAACAAATGCCGATGTTCCATTTGTATTCGAACAGCCAACTCTTGCAACCTGCTGGAGGTTTCCCTTCGGGAACCCCAACAATGGAAGTACTCGGACTCTCATCCGAGGAAGATTTCCCTTCCCCCTGTTGAGCAGGACGGGACATGTACGAGTGGTTCCATCGAACCCTCAGTACGAATGGGAAATTCCATTTTGGTTGGCTCGGATATGGTGGAGAACGGGAATGTTGAGGATAATGGCTTTGCGTCTGCGACGCAACAACGGACTATTAATCTCCCTGCCCCTCGACTTCGAGGACAGGATGGTAGAGACGGAGGATCTCTCCGAAAATCCGTACTAAAGAAAGCCGCTAAAAAGCGTGCTAAGCCTTTATCCTTACTTGAATTTCACGAATCAGTGCCAGATATACCTGTTGTAAAATCATTTCGTGTTAAGCATAATCCAGACATCGAGTATGATCCCAACGAATCTGCCTCTGGGTATTTACCTATGCAATTCGATGGCCATGCTTTCGATTCTTATGACTGTTATCACTTCGGTGTGACATCATATTCGAATCTTCAAAAGAACCTTCCAAAGGGTGAGTCATTATGGATGTTGGATTCTGGAGCTTCACACCATGTGACTCCTTTTAAAACTGACTTCCTGACCTACCGAGACTTTAAAAATCCACCTTTAGCCTCTACTGCAGGCTCTAAAAAGGTTCAATTACTAGGTCAAGGAACTGTGGTTATTCGCCTTGAAAATGGCAGTAACCTTCCACTTCATAATGTTGTTTATAGTCCTTTGTTCTCAAAGAGACTTTGTTCTCGCAACGCGCTCCTCATTAACGGGTATAGGAGCACAGCAACTCTGACTGGCGAAACTATCAGAGCACCAGATGGCCGGATTGTCCTTGAAGCCAAAATAGCTTCACCGACTTCACCCCTTCACTGGTTTGTGGGCGTTCCGCTTCCACCTACCACTGCCTATGGGGTCCTTTGCCCTCTGTACAAGGATACACAAGAGTCTCTCTGGCATAATCGCATGTGTCACCCTGCTAATGCAGTTCTCCGACATATTCGCCGATTGGGTCTTCCCTCCGATATACAACTACAGGGGGAGACTTCTTCTTGCAAAGGTTGTGCACAAGGCAAAATGTCTTCCGAAGCCTTTAAACCTTCCTGGAAACGGGCTACTCAACCTCTTGGGTTGGTTCATGCCGACCTTATGGAACTACCTGTCGAATCTTACTTTTGGTCCAAATATATCTTAACCCTCTTGGATGACTACTCATCCTACGGTTTTTGTCTCTATCTTCGCAACAAATCTGACACTTATACTGCTTTCGCCAATTGGATGGTGTCTATGCAAAATACTACTGGACATCATTTACTTGCGCTCCGTTCGGATCGAGGGGGAGAATTTATGGGTCATACCTTCAAGGCGCTCCTTTCTTCGCGCGGTATCACTCATCATTTGTCTATTGCCGACCAACCACAACAAAATGGTCGTGCAGAACGCTTTAATCGGACCATTTCCGAAAAAGCTGGGACCATTCGACATCATGCCTGTGTTCCAAAACGCTTTTGGAACTTTGCCTTTGACTGTGCACTACATGTGTACAACCGAACTCCTCTAAAGAGGATTCTATTCAAGACTCCGGTTGAACTGTTCTTAGGAAAAGTCCTGGACATTACATACTTCCGCACCTTTGGCTGCAAAGCCTTTGTATGGGTTCCTAAAGAACAACGAAAAGACAAATTGGAACCACATGCAGTCGAAATGGTTTTTATGGGCTATGAACCCAATACCAAAGGATATCGGTTCCTACATGGACAAAAGATTATTCTTTCTCGTACTGCAAAATTTGTAGAAGACTCTTTTCCTTTCTGCTCTGGTCACAACAAATCCGAAACCTTTGACCCCGATACCGAAGACGACCAGGATTCAAGTTCTTCCGACTCTGAAAGCCTACATTCGTTACCGGATCCTGATCAGATCCAACCGCCGACTCATCACCGGCAACCACATCGTCCAAATACTCCTCCACAACCAAACCCACAGCAGAGACCTCCGGACCATTCTAATAAAGGTCAACAAAGAAGAGCACCTGCTGCTGTACCATCAGTCGACCCTCGTCATCTTAGACATCCTCATCAACCTGAATTTATTCAAGGAGACTCGCGTAATGTTCGCAGAGCAAATCCTCCTCAAGATGACAGAGAACCTCGTCCAAAGCGTCGTTTCATACCTGTATCTCGTCCTGGGAATCTCTATGGAGACAGACCCCCAGTTGATATTGAACGAGATATTCAAAGAAATCGGGATCAAGCACAACAGTGGATTCACAATGCTGAAGAGCATGCTAGAAATTCCAGGGAATATATTCGTCAACATCAAGAAGAGAGGAGACCTCCTTCTCCGAGGCTACCTCCTACACTTATTCCTCCTCAAGTTCCTCGTCAGTGGACTGAACATCCACAAGGAACTACACCTCCTTCTCCTGGTTCACCACTTACTCCACTTCCAGATTCTCCATCTACTCCAAAAGGCATGCCGGACCAACATGCTCAAATGCCTGGTCCTGAAATGCATCCATTCGAATTTGCATTGGCTGCCAGAATAAAAGAATCTCCGGAACAATTTAAAGATGTGCTAAAATTATCTCCCGATTTGCAAAAGAAATGGTTTGATGCAATGAAAGACGAAATAAAGTCTATTGAAGAAAGACAAGTTTGGACTTTGGTGGATCCTCCAAGAGATCGGAAACCTGTAAAGTGTCGATGGGTTTTCGCTATTAAAAGCGATGGTCGTTACAAAGCTCGTCTTGTGGCAAAAGGCTTTACACAAGAATTCGGTACCGACTTTGAAGACACCTTCTCTCCAGTCGCTCGTTTCGAAACTGTACGCATCTTACTCGCGTTTACTGCCCAACACAATTGGGATACCGAAGCACTGGATGTCAAGACTGCTTTCCTTTATGGAAACCTTGATGAAGAAATCTATATGGAGCAACCAGAAGGATTCAAAGTTTCGGGTCAGGAACACAAGGTTTATCGGTTGCTTCGAGCCTTATATGGCTTAAAGCAAGCTGCACTGGCATGGAATAAAGCCCTTCATCAATCCTTACTATCCATGGGCTATATTCGTTCCAAAGTGGATGCTGGGATCTATATCCATACATCCAAAGCTGGAATTGTCATTTTCCTCGTCTATGTCGACGATGGACTCTTTCTAGGATCGGACAAACGTCTTCTCAAAGCCAAGAAAGAACAATTTATGAAGAAATGGGAATCTAGAGATCTCGGTGAAGTCAAGGAATATCTTGGCATTCAAATTCACCGGAATCGATCCAAAAAGGAACTATATCTCGATCAAATACCTTATGTCAAGAAGGTTATCAAAAGATTTAACATGGAGACTGCTCGAAACGTTCGCACTCCATTACCTTCGGGATACCAACCGGAAAAAGCACCCTCAGATTATCAAGCCACTTCTGCTCTTCGGTCACAGTACCAGTCTATCATCGGGTCATTACTCTATATGGCTCTTGGTACTCGTCCCGATATTGCCTTTGCGGTTATTCGCATGTCTCAGTATATGGCAAATCCCACCGAAGATCATCGTAATAAAGCCTTGCATATAGTTCGCTATATTGCATCAACTCCAAAGTTGGCTTTATACTATTCGGGAACCGAATCTCGAATCTATGGCTATGCAGACTCTGATTGGGCTGCAAATAAAGACACTCGTCATTCAACTACCGGTTATGGCATGTTCCTCGGATCATCCCTAATCTCTTGGCGCTCTCGGAAACAGAAGACTATCGCACTCTCTTCTACAGAAGCCGAGTATATGGCTCTCTGTGACGCCGCACGTCAAATCAAATGGCTGTCTATGCTGTTTGATGAACTCAACTTAAAGACCGAGAAAACAATTTTGTACTGCGATAATATGGGAGCTCGCTTTATTGCCGAGAATCCTGTATCGGACGGTCGTTCCAAGCATATCGACGTCCAATGGCACTTCGTTCGCGAATGTGTACAAGAAGGTTTATTCAGTATTGAATATGTTCAAACTGATAAACAAAAAGCAGACGGTCTTACTAAATCTTTGACGTGGCAAAAATTTGAAACTAATCGCTCGTCAATGGGTCTTGTGACCTTACCATTTTAGAGCGAGGGGGAGTGTTGGAAATATGACTATATATTCCGACGTCTAGATTGATCCAGACTTACACGTGTATCAACACGTTGTTCATCATATGACATTCCTTAGCAATCAGCTCCACAATGATGTCATACTGACATCATATCATACGTCATATTCCATGACCTTCTGCACTATTCCTTACTATACTGAGTAGTAGTTTCCTTTTACGCTCTTGGTCCGTGCGTAGCTACTCATGTATATAAACTCGGGGATTTCTTCCTCAATCCCCATCGAATCAAGCATTCGTTCTTCTCTTGTCTACTCGACAACTGAGCCCCTCAAGAACTACAAACTTTTACAAAAGTCTACTACCGTTCTGATATAAAGGCAAGTGTTCGTGCCTAGCTCTTCGTTACTTCCCGTTCCTCTGCGCAATACCACCTGCCACACAAGTATGGGCACACAGCTCAAAACCCTTCTTGGGTTCGCGTGATCGCTGTGGGGCCATGGTGTTGAGGGAGATAGCGAGCAAGCCAGGCTACGAAGCTTGCTGAAATCCGCCTTAAAACATTCGTTTGAACATTACATAAGCATACATTAAATGCTGGTCAACCTGATACATACCTTGCGACACAACTTCCAAGCTGAAGGAATGAATCAGGGAATGATTACCGCGATTTTTTTCGTTGCTTGGGCGGCGGCGAAAGGCTCAAGAGAGACGCGCAGACTTCTAACTCAACTATCCCATCGACCTTGTCGTGGCCACGCAAAGATTAGACAGATGTTCACCTCACGCCTCTAAGGCGAATTACAAGGATGCAGTTCGACCGCGAACTGTATTCCGAATAAGGGACCAATAACAGTTTCGAATGAGTGAATACAGATGAACGGCATACACTAGTACTCCCAAACACAGTTCGGGAAGATTACGCAGGAGTCGTCGTCAGACTTCCGTGTTCTTGACCCTGTTGACCAGAAGTGAGAACCCGATTCAATAATAATTGTTGGTAGTTTTCCCAAGCGGCGATAAGCTTTGGGTTCGTAGTGAGTTTCGTCTGATTGACCAAAGATATTGAAAAAAACGGACTTCTCTTTGGCGAGAGATCATGCCGTCGAGGAATGCCTGTAGGGCCGTCTTGAAATCTTCTACCCTTTCTTGTTCGAACCTTGCAACCTCCGATTTGATCAGACAAGAGCATTCATCGAACTCATGCTTTGCGTCCAGGGCCCGCCTCTCAGCCTGCGTCCGTTCATGAGATGTGTGTTGAAAAAAGACGATACGGTTCGGAGCTCACATATTCCAGGCGTACTTTCTTCTAGCACTGGGGACACCAACGGTTCGTTCTCCGCTCGGGGAAGCTCAATGTTGGTCGAAGCGCTCCAATTGCTGGTCCCAAATACATTCCAAATATTTGACGGAAGTCGAGTAAAGGCGGACATGATGTAAAGAGACAGGAGTTCTGAAAATCTGAGGTATAGAGAAGGCTGAGAACGGCTCTAAGTGCACAGTGTTGCACCGCATTAGCGTAAGGGTGAGTCAGATAGACACAGGTTTGAATAACTTGCCTCAGCTTTCAGCGTTCGCTATAGTGCCCAGTAAGTCAGCAAAGTCCCCGCAAGGGGCTGATAATAGTACGAGTGGCAGACACACCTAGGTAATCACAGACGTTAATCACTTAATTAGTCAGCGTGAATATTTGCCCTAATGGCCGGAGGCAGCATGTGACAGAAAGCAGGAAGTTTCGTCACACGAGTAGTCCGTTCTCGTAGGAGGTTGGTCTTACGGAGTTCAGGGAGAACGGGCCGAAAGAAACTCTGTTCGAGGGAGACTGAAAAAAAGACATGAATAACTACGACCTTCTATACTGTGAGGGACGAACGGGTAGCTAAGACGGGAAAACTAAAGAACGAGAGTGAAAGAAAAATGATGGGTCAATGATGGTCCGATACGTCCGAAGCGTTATCAGTGGAAATCAGCTATGACGCATTACACAGCAACACCAGGTCCCGTCATACAGACCAACAGACTAGCACATCCTCCTTCCAAAAAAAGATGCGAGTTTTAACTCACCTGGCATGTAAATATGCACAGAACAGGTGTACGTAGTAGGGTACGTAGGTGACTCGTATTTCTACATGGTCCCATTTATCATGCCGTCGTCCAGGAATGCTGCTTTTCAATGTAACCCTTTAGTGCGACTCCTTCCACTGGTGCATCGCAGCTATAAGGCCATACAGTTGCAAGACACTCATGGCACCTCCCAACTCAACCCTCAGCATCCTCTCCTGGACATGCACAGGCCAGGATAACAAGTCTCGTAGTGCATTCCCATCAGTAATACCCATCTTGACAAAGTGTGGATGAAAGGCTTCAAGATTGGGTTTTGCAGATGACAACAATTCCAAGACAGAGCTGCGGACTGGGCCCCGCTCACCTGTAGAGTGAGAGTGACCATTGCCACCCTCGGACTCTGTCTGAGATCAGTACTGAGTTTGGCACTATTTTTAGGGACTCACCTATTGGGGTGGGGATGGGGGCAGAGACAAACGCAGGGGCGGAGGCGGGGGCGGGGGCAGGGAAAAGGGATGATGGGTATGATGGGTTTGATTTCATCCCAGATGTCTTCCCCCTGGATTTATTTGGCTCATAAGCAGGGGCT
>NW_026261045.1:0-25905 GCF_024613125.1 Pisolithus orientalis | reverse complement strand
ACCAACAGTGCTGAGAATCCTAGAGCGCGGGCTCATAACCTGTTGAGATAACCACAAACTGAGGCCACTTGTGCCCAGTGTAAGAGACTAGTATTCAAGGGAATACTACATAAGACATACCTTGTGCCCAGTGTAAGAGACTGAAGAAAACTTCACTGGGCACACAACAGTAAGTGCGCAAAATGATAAACAAGGTAAACAATAAACAAAAGCAAACAAGGACACTTAGAGCGAAGCTAAGTGTCCACTACATGTCTGTAGGGTAGATAGAAATAACACAGAGGAGAAATGCAGTCCTGAGGTGCACAGCCACCTAATATGAACATCAGCTGTTGGGCATTAAAATTGACAGAGACCGCCCCAATCGCTCGATTTCCCTCTCCCAGCGCCAGTACTGCCTCGATGTCTTGGAGCGATTTGGAATGGCTAACTGTAAGCCCATCTCCACTCCAATGGAGCCCAATCTTCGCCTATCTCGCCAGCAGTCACCCCAGAGCCCTGAGGAAGCTGACACCATGCGCAAAGTGTTGCAGGTGTAGTACTCCAGTACTCAGCAATGCTAGTCCCTACTAGCACTTGGTGGTTAAAAACCACACCAAGTAAGCCTAGATACCTTGACCAAATAGCTCAGTGGTTAGAGCACCCGGTCGAAACCTGGGAGGTCCAGGGTTCAATCCCCTGTCTGGTCGCATTTATTGCAACACACAGTCCCATATCTTTCTGCTGTGGGTGCCCTGATGTATCTGGCAACCACAACTCGCCCAGATATCGCATATTGTTGCAATAAATGCGACCAGACAGGGGATTGAACCCTGGACCTCCCAGGTTTCGACCGGGTGCTCTAACCACTGAGCTATTTGGTCAAGGTATCTAGGCTTACTTGGTGTGGTTTAACCACCAAGTGCTAGTAGGGACTAGTGTTGCTGAGTGCTGGAGTACTACACTTGCAACAGCCTCCCCTAATCCAGTGCACAGCAACAAGGCACAAGCGTGGGAAATCACTGCCTAAAGTGGCAACTGCCTTAAGTGGTAGGTCTTACACATGCTGCCTCCTGCAAAGGTCTTAGATGGCTCAGGGGCCATTCTGCCTTAATTGGTAGGGCTTACACATTGTTGCCTCCGGTAAAGGTCTTACTGAGGCACAAGTAGGTCTTAATGGGGAAATCCCAGCTGTGGGAATCCATTGCCTTAAGCAGAAAGGACTTATCAGGACATTCCCACAAGCGCCCGGGGCTCATAACCTGTTAAGATATCCCAATACTCAGCACTCTATGTGCACAGAGTCAGTAACTAAATTGTTGTCTATGTAGTTTTACACACCTATGTGCACAGAGTCAGTAACTAAAGAACAAGATACTCTGTGCACAGTAAAAATGCGAACACTGAACAAACAAAGAACAACTGAAGAAAATAAGTGCACACATCATTAATATGGAAGGTGGGGAACCTTGGAATTAGTCTGAGGTGCACAGGCACTAATAGCAACACTTCCCCCTGATTGTGCACCTCTGCACATTAAGAACTCCCACTTGATGCACCTAGTCCTAGCATCTGACAGAAGTTGATCACCTTAGCCTTGCACAGTGGTTTGGTCATCAGGTCAGCAGCCTGGGCATCAGTGGGGACAAAAGTGGGCGCAATGAGGTTGTCCTGGACTGCATCTCTAAGCCAGTAGAAGCAGAGATCAAGTTGCTTCATTCTGCCATGGTGTTCAGGATTCTTGGCCACAGAGATTGCAGATTGGTTGTCCATGTGCAGCACAGAGGGAGAAGACAGTGGAGAAGCGATTTCAGAGAGTAAATTTCGAAGCCACTTGATCTCCTTGCCTGCCTGGACAGCTGCTATGTATTCTGCCTCAGTGGTAGATAGAGCAACGACGTTTTGAAGCTTGGAACACCAGGAGATTGCACCAGTACCCATCTTGACAACATATCCACCTGTAGAGCGACCAGTATCCTTGCAGCCACCATGATCTGCATCAGAGAAGGTGGTGAAGGGCTCAGAGGTTGAGGGATCAGGTGAATAGGTCAGAGCATAGTCCAGAGTACCCTTGATATAGCGCATTAGGTGCTTTACAGCCTGCCAATGAGCCCAGCCAGGATTGGAGTTGAATCTGGCCAGAACTCCAACAGTATAGGCGATGTCTGGGCGGGTAGTGGTGGCAAGGTACATCAGAGCACCTACAGCAGAGAGATAGGGTACTTGGCGCATTTTTTCGATTTCTGAGGCATCCTGGGGAGACTGGGAGCGAGAGAGGCGAAGATTGGGCTCCATGGGTGTAGATAGTGGCTTGCAGTCAGCCATGCCAAACCTTTCCAGTAAATCCAGGCAGTATTGGCGCTGGGAGAGCGAAATGGAGCGATTGGGGCGATCTCTGTCAATTTTGATGCCCAGGAGTTGGGTAGTAGGTCCTAGGTCTCGCAGTTTGAAGTGCTGGCTGAGTTGGGAGATGAAGGAGTCTATGGCAGCTTCAGAAGACGAAGCAAGAGTCATATCATCCACAAAAACTGTTGAGATAACCACAGACTGAGGCCACTGGTGCCCAGTGTAAGAGACTATTATTGAGTAAAGTAATACAGGACTGTACCTGGTGCCCAGTGTAAGAGACTGAAGAAAATTTCACTGGGCACACAACAGTAAGTGCGCAAAAATGATAAACAACTGTAAATAATAAATAAACGCAAACCAAGGACACTTAGAGCGAAGCTAAGTGTCCACTACATGTCTGTAGGGTTAGACAGAGATAAAACAAAGGGCAAATGCGGTCTGAGGTGCACAGGCACCTAATATGAACACTCCCCCCTGAATGTGCACCTCTGCACTCAACTGCTCCCCCCTGATGCGCCAAGTCCTAGCATCTTGCAGAAACCGATGACCTTGGTGCGATGTAGTGGTTTTGTGAGAAGGTCTGCAGCCTGGTCGACTGTAGGGACCAAAATAGGCGAAATCAGGTTCTGCTGAACTGCATCTCTTAGCCAGTAGTAGCAGAGATCAAGTTGCTTCATCCTCCCATGATGTTCTGGGTTCTTGGCCACAGAAATCGCAGATTGGTTATCAATGCGAAGGGTAGAAGCATCTGGGAGAGGGAGGCCAATTTCCTGCAACAGATTTCGCATCCACTTGATCTCCTTGCCTGCCTGGACTGCAGAAATATACTCTGCTTCAGTGGTGGACAAAGCGACCACTCCCTGCAGCTTGGAGGACCAGGAAACTGCACCAGTACCCATCTTGACCACATATCCACCAGTAGAGCGACCAGAATCCTTGCAACCACCATGATCAGCATCAGAGAAGGTTGTAAATGGCTCAGAAGTCGAAGGATCAGGAGCATAAGTGATGGAGTAGTCCAGAGTGCCCTTCAGGTAGCGCATCAGGTGTTTTACAGCTTGCCAGTGGGCCCAGCCAGGGTTAGAGTTGAATCTGGCAAGAACTCCAACAGTGTAGGCTATATCTGGTCGAGTTGTGGTGGCCAAGTACATCAGAGCACCCACAGCAGATAGATAGGGCACCTGGCGCATTTGTTCGACTTCCTGAGGGTTCTGAGGCGATTGCTGGCGAGATAGGCGAAGATTGGGTTCCATAGGTGTGGAAATGGGCTTACAGTCTGCCATTCCAAATCTGGTCAAGACATCCAGGCAGTATTGTTGCTGGGAGATGGATATGGAGCGATTGGGGCGATCTCTGTCGATTTTGATCCCCAGGAGTTGAGTTGTAGGGCCCAGATCGCGAATTTTGAAGTGCTGGCTCAGCTCTGAGACAAAGGAGTTGATGGCAGTCTCAGATTTCGATGCTAGAGTCATATCATCCACAAACACAGGCAGGATGATGGTTACTCCATCCTTGGAGTAGATATAGATGCTAGCATCAGAATAAGTCTGTCTGAAGCCAAGGGACTCAAGTACAGAGCGCATCTTCTTGTTCCAGCGATTTCCACCCTGTTTGCTGCCATAGATCGCTTTCTGGAGCAGACACACCTGGGATTTTGGGTCTCCCTCCACAAATCCTTCTGGTTGGGTCATGTAGACCTCACAGTCCATCTCCCCATTGAGATAGGCATGAGAGACGTCCACAGAGCGAAGATGAAGGTCCTGGAGAGCTGCAAGAGCCAGGATGACTCTAATCGATGAAAGGCGAGCTGTTGGAGCGAAAACCTCGAGATAATCGAATCCAGGGCGCTGGTTATACCCTTTGGCAACCAATCTCGCTTTGTAGCGATCTATAGAGCCATCTGCATTCCTCTTCACCTTGAATACCCATTTGGAGCCTATCACCTTGCTCCCAGCAGGCCTAGGGACCAGTTTCCAAGTCCCATTGCTCTGGTGAGCAGCCAACTCCTCCAGGGCTGCCTCTCTCCACTTATCTGCATCAGGGCGACGCATTGCCTCTGCAAATGTGAGTGGCTCATCAGGGATGGATGCAGACATGGCCAGTTCATCATCACTGTCATCAGGGTCATCCACATCCTCTAATTGTGCAGGAGAGAGCTTCCACCAGTCTCTGGGCTTCTGTCTGCGCCTAGCAGGCAGTCTGGCACCAATTCCAATGGGACTGGCAGGTCTAGGAGGAGGTGGAGGTGAGGGAGTGCGAGGGGGAGGAGGTATGACCTCTGGAATTGCGACAGGAGGCTGTATGGGGTCTGGATCAGCTGCCACAGGCTCAATCTCTCCCCCTTGATCCAGATCATCATCAGTGTCACTATCTGTGTCCAGATCTGTGCTTGGATGGTAGTGTTGCGCTGTAGGGGGTGGAATGGAGGGTATAGGAGCTACTGGCGCGTTTTGGGTAGGTTTTGGAGGGAGAGGCACAGGTAGGGAAGGTGTGGAAGGGCGAGTGGACAAAGGGAAGTACCTCTCATCAAAATCAGCCCTTTCTGAGATTATTGTGCGCTTTGTGGTGGGATTGTAGAATTTCCAGCCTTTGTAGCCTTCAGGGTACCCTATAAAGACACATTTCTCCATGTGGGACTCCAGGGGTCGCCTCTTGTCCTTCTGGATATGCACATAGGCAGTACACCCCCAAACTCGAAGGTGGGAGACATCTGGCTTTCTCCCATGCCACAGTTCAAAGGGAGTCGCATTTTGGACCGCTTCAGTAGGGCATCTGTTCCAAACATGGACCAATGAGGCTAGGCACTCTCCCCAGAAGGCCTTAGGAAGGCCAGACTCATCTAGCATTGCAGTGAGTCGCTCAGAGAGCAGTCTATTGGCTCGCTCTGCCACTCCATTTTGCTGTGGTCGATTCTGACTGTGTGCTGGCGCAGGATTCCGCATTTGGTGGTAAAATCGATGAAGGAGTTGCTCATATACTCCCCTCCCTTGTCATCCCGCAAAATCTTGATTTTTCGTTCGCTCTGGTTCTCAGCAAAGGCCTTGAAGGTCTTGAAAGCCTCAAAGACCTCAGATTTCGCTTTCAGAGGCAACACAAAGCGATAGCGAGTGAAATCATCAATGAATGTGACCCAATACTTGTAGCCAGTGAAGGAGGCATGCCCTACATGGTGTACATCGCTGTGGACGAGTTCCAGAGGCCTAGAAGCACGCCAGGAAGTGGTGGGGAAGGGATTTGCATGCATCTTGTGTTCATATTAGGTGCCTGTGCACCTCAGACCGCATTTTCCCTTTATTTTATCTCTGTCTAACCCTACAGACATGTAGTGGACACTTAGCTTCGCTCTAAGTGTCCTTGGTTTGCTTTTATTTATTATTTACATTTGTTTATCATTTTTGCGCACTTACTGCTTTGTGCCCAGTGAAATTTTCTTCAGTCTCTTACACTGGGCACCAGGTACAGTCCTGTATTACTTTACTCAATAACAGTCTCTTACACTGGGCACCAGTGGCCTCAGTTTGTGGTTATCTAACAGGTTATGAGCCCCGCGCTCTAGGATTCTCAGCACTCGTTGGTCGCCACGTAATCCACCTCTGCGCAAAACCTCGACCCAAAAGAACCACACACTCACTCGCTACAGCTCATCTTCGAGCTCCCAGCTTCCAGACTCACCCCATCCACCCATCCTTCTCCTTCGACTCGAAATTCGCCACCATGGCTGAGGACCATGCCAACTCGTCGCCCTCTGTCGCAAAACTCACTGCCTCCAACTACTCGACCTGGAAAGGCGAAATGAAGGCTTTCCTGCGCACAAAAGGGCTCTGGACCATTGTTAGTGGTCTGGAAAAGCGCCCTGATGACTCCAAAGTCGAAGCTCAGGCCAAATGGGACCTTAGAGCGGACAGGGCAGCTGGAGAGCTTACCTGGCGCTTTCTAGTGACAGAGGACCCATGTAGATGCTGTACAGGATGACCCTGTCCAAATCTGGTCGACTCTAGCCTCCATCCACCTCCAGCAGCGCCCTGGAGCTCGTTTTAATGCTGGGATGACTTCTTTTCGATCAGGAAGGCCCCAGATGAGTCCCTGTCTTCCTTAATCGCTAGAATCGAAGATTCCATGTCCAGAATTCAAGAATTGCGCCCCAAGGACTCTACTACTCCATACTCCATCAAGGATATGGACAATGAACTTGTCTGTATGGCTATGGTGCGCTCTCTAGGCGAAGATTACTCGCATTTTGCTTCTTCTCTACTTCTCTTCCAATCTCTGGACAAGGACAAACTCAAAGAAGCATTTCTGGCTGAAGAATCGCAGCGCAAGCGCCGCCCTGATGCAGGGACATCGGCGACCGCACTAGTGAGCTCCTCCGCAATTTGCAAGTGCTCACCTTCGTCGCCTTGCGAGTTCTGCGATTATTCAGGCCACTGTGTCCACAAGTGTCCAAACCTGGAAAGATCAAAGGCTTATTATCGCTCTAGGAAGAATAAGAAGGACAGGAAGGGTGCCAATACCGCAAATCAAGCCTCTACCTCGTCTGCTTCCTCCCCAGCAACTGGACAGCACCAACAGCCTCCTCATCGAACCAGAGCGCATCCCAAGCGTAGAATTCGCTGGAAATGCAAGTTTTCGTTCCCTTGACCCCTCTCTCCTCTCTGCCCCCTCCAGCTCGATGCTGATGTGCATTGGAACGCAGATACAGGTGCCACTTCTCATATGACACCTCATCGACACTGGCTGCGAAATTACAGCCAAAAACGCGTTCCTGTGCGCCTAGCAGACAACAAAATTGTCTACTCAGCTGGGGTGGGGTCAGTAGTGTTTGAGCCTGTGTGGGGGGTCAGAAGCGTCGTCCTGTCGAATTTACCAATGTCCTACATGTCCCTGACCTGCGAAATAATCTACTATCTGTGATATATCTCTGTCGCAACAAGGGCTTCACTGTCAGCATCGATTCTTCGCAGATGTCCTTCAGGCAGCGCCCTGGCCCTACCCTCTTCATTGCAAGAATTTTGGACAACAACTCCGCATTCCTGGAGGGTGAGACTGTTCCCCTCAGTGAATATGCCTCTGCAGCAACCACTTTGCCCTGGATTTCAACCTCTGGCACAGGAGACTCACCCATCACCACCTCACTCATGTGAAATCCCTGTTGGAGCGAAATCTAGTCACTGAGATGACCCTAGACTCAAAGACATTGCCTGATCCTATCTGTGAACCTTGCCTGGCTGGAAACATGCCCCCATCTCTTCCTGGTGCACTTCTAGGCCTCTGGAACTTGTCCACAGTGATGTACACCATGTAGGCCATGCCACCTTCTCTGGCTACAAATATTGGTCACATTCATCAATGATTTCACTCATTATCACTTTGTTTTGCCTCTGAAAGCGAAATCTGAGGTCTTTGAGGCTCTCAAGACCTTCAAGGCCTTTGCTGAGAACCAGAGTGAAAGAAAAATCAAGATTTTGTGGGATGACAAGGGAGGGGAGTATATGAGCAATGCCTTCATCGATTTTACCACCTAATGCGGAATCCAGCACCAGCACACAGTCAGAAATCGACCCCAGCAAAATGGAGTGGCAGAGCAAGCCAATAGACTACTCTCTGAGTGACTTACTGCGATGCTGGATGAGTCTGGCCTTCCTAAGGCCTTCTGGGGTGAGTGCCTAGCCTCCTTTGTCCCTGTTTGGAACAGATGCCCTACTAAAGCAGTCCAAAATGTGACTCCCTTTGAACTGTGGCATGGGAGAAAGCCAGATGTCTCCCACCTTCGAGTTTGGGGGTGTGTACTGCCTATGTGCACATCCAGAAGGACAAGAGGCAACCTCTGGAGTCCCACATGGAGGAATGTGTCTTTATAGGGTGCCCTGAAGGCTACAAAGGCTGGAAATGCTACAATCCCACCACAAAGTGCACAATAATCTCAGAAAGGGCTGATTTCAATGAAAGGTACTTCCCTCTGTCCACTTGCCCTTCCTCACCTTCCCTACCTTCGCCTCTCCCAACCAAACCTACCCAAACTGCACCAGCAACTCCTATACCCTCCATTCCACCCCCTACAGCACAATACTACCATCCAAGTGCAGATCTGGATACTGACAGTGAAACTGATGATGATCTGGATCAGGGGGGAGAGATTGAGCCTGTGGCAGCTGATCCGGACCCTATACAGCCTCCTGTTGCCATCCCTGAAGTCATACCTCCTGCATCTTGCACTCCCTTGCCTCCACCACCTCCTAGACCTGCCAGTCCCATTGGAATTGGTGCCAGACTGCCTGCTAGGTGCAGACAGAAGCCCAGAGACTGGTGGAAGCTCTCTCCTGCACAATTAGAGGATGTGGATGACCCTGATGATAGTGATGATGAACTGGCCATGTCTGCATCCATCCCTGATGAGCCACTCACATTTGCAGAGGCAATGTGTCACCCTGATGCAGATAAGTGGAGAGAGGCAGCCCTGGAGGAGGTGGCTGCTCACCAGAGCAATGGGACTTGGAAACTCATCCCTAGACCTGCTGGGAGCAAGGTGATAGGCTCCAAATGGGTATTCAAGGTCAAAAGGAATGCAGATGGCTCCATAGATCGCTACAAAGCACGATTGGTCACCAAAGGGTATAACCAGTGCCCAGGATTTGATTATCTTGAAGTCTTCACTTCAACAGCTTGCCTTTCATCAATTAGAGTCATCCTGGCTCTTGCAGCTCTCCAGACCTTCACCTTTGCTCTGTGGATGTCTCCCATGCCTATCTCAATGGGACTGTGAGGTCTACATGACCCAACCAGAAGGATTTGTGGAAGGAGACCCAAAATCTCAGGTGTGTCTGCTGCAGAAAGCAATCTATGGCAGCAAACAGGGTGGAAATCACTGGAACAAGAAGATGCACTCTGTACTCGAGTCCCTTGGCTTCAGACAGACTTATTCTGATGCTAGCATCCATATCTACTCCAAGAATGGAGTTACCATCATCCTGCCTGTGTTTGTGGATGATATGACTCTAGCTTCAAAATCTGAGACTGCCATCAACTCCTTTGTCTCACAACTGAGCCAGCACTTCAAAATCTGTGATCTGGGCACTACAACTCAACTCCTGGGGATCAAAATCCACAGAGACCACCCCAATCGCTCCATATCCATCTCCCAGCAACAATACTGCCTGGATGTCTTGACCAGATTTGGAATGGCAGACTGTAAGCCCATTTCCACACCTATGGATCCCAATCTTCGCCTATCTTGCCAGCAATTGCCTCAGAACCCTCAGGAAGTCGAACAAATGTGCCAGGTGCCCTATCTATCTGCTGTGGGTGCCCTGATGTACTTGGCCACCACAACTCGACCAGGTATCACTTATAGTGTTGGAGTACTGGCCAGATTCAACTCTAACCCTGGCTGGGCTCACTGGCAAGCTGTAAAACACCTGATGAACTATCCAAAGGGCACTCTGGACTATTCTATCACCTATGCTCCTGATCCTTCAACTTCTGAGCCATTCACAACCTTCTCTGATGCTGCTCATGGTGGCTGCAAGGACTCTGGTCACTCCACTGGTGGATATGTGGTCAAGATGGGCACTGGTGCAGTTTCCTGGTCTTCCAACCTGCAGGGAGTGGTCGCTTTGTCCACCACTGAAGCAGAGTATATTTCTGCAGTCCAGGCAGGCAAGGAGGTCAAGTGGATGTGAAATCTGTTGCAGGAAATGGGCCTACCTCTCACAGAAGCTTCTACCCTTCCCATTGACAACCAATCTGCAATTTCTGTGGCCAAGCACCCAGAACACCATGGGTGGATGAAGCGACTGGACCTCTGCTACTACTGGCTGAGTGATGCAGTTCAGCAGAGCCTGATTTCGCCTATTTTCATCCCTACAGTCAACCAGGCTGCAGATCTCCTCACCAAACTGCTACATTGCCCCAAGGTCATTCAATGGCCTTCTGCAAGATGCTAGGACTTGGCACATCAGGGGGGAGCACTTGAGTGCAGAGGTGCACATTCAGGGGGGAGTGTTCATATCAGGTGCCTGTGCACCTCAGATCATGTTTTTCCTTCCTCCTATTTCTATCTCACCCTACAGGCATGTAGTGGACACTTAGCTTCGCTCTAAGTGTCCTTGGTTTGCTTTTTTATTATTTACATTTGTTTATCATTTTTGCGCACTTACTGGTGTGCCCAGTGAAATTTTCTTCAGTCTCTTACACTGGGCACCAGGTACAGTCCTGTATTACTTTACTCAATAACAGTCTCTTACACTGGGCACCAGTGGCCTCAGTTTGTTTGGTCATCTCAACATCTTGCCAGCCAGGCAAGGTTCACAGATAGGATCAGGCACTGTGTTCGAGTCTAGTGTCATCCCAGTGACTAGATTTCGTTCCAGGAGGGACCTCACACCAGCCAGGTGGTGATGGGCGAGTCTCCTGTGCCATAGGTCGAAATCCAGGGGCAAAGTGGTTGCTGCAGAGGCATATTCACTGAGGGGAACAGTCTCACCCTCCAGGAATGCGGAGTTGTTGTCCAAAATTCTTGCAATGAAGAGGGTAGGGCCAGGGCGCTGCCTGAAGGACATCTGCGAAGAATCGATGCTGACAGTGAAGCCCTTGTTGCGACAGAGATATATCACAGATAGTAGATTATTTCGCAGGTCAGGGACATGTAGGACATTGGTAAATTCGACAGGACGACACTTCTGACCCCCCACTACAGGCTCAAACACTACTGACCCCACCCCAGCTGAGTAGACAACTTTGTTGTCTGCTAGGCGCACTGGAACACATTTTTGGCTGTAATTTCGCAGCCAGTGTCGATGAGGTGTCATATGAGAAGTGGCACCTGTATCTGCGTTCCAATGCACATCAGCATCGAGCTGGAGGGGGCAGAGAGGAGAGGAGGGGTCAAGGGAACGAAAACTTGCATTTCCAGCGAATTCTACCGCTTGGGAAGCGCTCTGGTTCGATGAGGAGGCTGTTGGTGCTGTCCCAGTTGCTGGGGAGGAAGCAGATGAGGTAGAGGCTTGATTTGCGGTATTGGCACCCTTCCTGTCCTTCTTATTCTTCCTAGAGCGATAATAAGCCTTTGATCTTTCCAGGTTGGGACACTTGTGGACACAGTGGCCCTTCGCCTAGAGAGCGCACCATAGCCATACAGACAAGTTCATTGTCCATATCCTTGATGGAGTATGGAGTAGTAGAGTCCTTGGGGCGCAATTCTTGAATTCTGGACATGGAATCTTCGATTCTAGCGATTAAGGATGACAGGGACTCATCTGGGGCCTTCCTGATCGAAAAGAAGTCATCCCAGGCATTAAAACGAGCTCCAGGGCGCTGCTGGAGGTGGATGGAGGCTAGAGTCGACCAGATTTGGACAGGGTCATCCTGTACAGCGTCTACATGGGTCCTCTGCTCACTAGAAAGCGCCAGATAGAGCTCTCCAGCTGCCCTGTCCGCTCTAAGGTCCCATTTGGCCTGAGCTTCGACTTTGGAGTCATCAGGGCGCTTTTCCAGACCACTAACAATGGTCCAGAGCCCTTTTGTGCGCAGGAAGGCCTTCATTTCACCTTTCCAGGTCGAGTAGTTGGAGGCAGTGAGTTTTGCGACAGCAGGCGACGAGTTGGCATGCTCCTCAGCCATGGTGGCGAATTTCGAGTCAAAAGGAGAAGGATGGGGTGGATGGGGTGAGTCTGGAAGCTGGGAGCTCGAAGAGTGAGCTGTAGCGAGCGAGTGTGTGGTTCGTTTGGGTCGAGGTTTTGCGCAGAGGTGGATTACGTGGCGACCAAAGAGTGCTGAGAATCCTAGAGCGCGGGGCTCATAACCTGTTGAGATAACCACAGACTGAGGCCACTGGTGCCCAGTGTAAGAGACTGAAGAAAATTTCACTGGGCACACAACAGTAAGTGCGCAAAAATGATAAACAACTGTAAATAATAAATAAACGCAAACCAAGGACACTTAGAGCGAAGCTAAGTGTCCACTACATGTCTGTAGGGTTAGACAGAGATAAAACAAAGGGCAAATGCGGTCTGAGGTGCACAGGCACCTAATATGAACAGTTTGGTGAGAAGATCTGCAGCCTGGTCGACTGTAGGGACAAAAATAGGCGAAATCAGGTTCTGCTGAACTGCATCTCTTAGCCAGTAGTAGCAGAGGTCAAGTTGCTTCATCCTCCCATGATGTTCTGGGTTCTTGGCCACAGAGATCGCAGATTGGTTGTCAATGCGAAGGGTAGAAGCATCTGGGAGAGGGAGGCCAATTTCCTGCAACAGATTTCGCATCCATTTGATCTCCTTGCCTGCCTGGACTGCAGAAATATACTCTGCTTCAGTGGTGGACAAAGCGACCACTCCCTGAAGCTTGCAAGACCAGGATACTGCACCAGTACCCATCTTGACCACATATCCACCTGTAGAGCGACCAGAATCCTTGCAACGACCATGATCAGCATCAGAGAAGGTTGTAAATGGCTCAGAGGTCAAAGGATCAGGAGCATAAGTGATGGAATAGTCCAGAGTGCCCTTCAGGTAGCGCATCAGGTGTTTTACAGCTTGCCAGTGGGCCCAGCCTGGGTTAGAGTTGAATCTGGCCAGAACTCCAACAGTATAGGCTATATCTGGTCGAGTTGTGGTGGCCAAGTACATCAGAGCACCCACAGCAGATAGATAGGGCACCTGGCGCATTTGTTCGACTTCCTGAGGGTTCTGAGGCGATTGCTGGCGAGATAGGCGAAGATTGGGTTCCATAGATGTGGAAATGGGCTTACAGTCTGCCATTCCAAATCTGGTCAAGACATCCAGGCAGTATTGTCGCTGGGAGATGGATATGGAGCGATTGGGGCGGTCTCTGTCGATTTTGATCCCCAGGAGTTGAGTTGTAGGGCCCAGATCGCGAATTTTGAAGTGCTGGCTCAGTTCTGAGACAAAGGAGTCGATGGCAGTCTCAGATTTCGATGCTAGAGTCATATCATCCACAAACACAGGCAGGATGATGGTTACTCCATCCTTGGAGTAGATATAGATGCTAGCATCAGAATAGGTCTGTCTGAAGCCAAGGGACTTGAGTACAGAGCGCATCTTCTTGTTCCAGCGATTTCCACCCTGTTTGCTGCCATAGATCGCTTTCTGCAGCAGACACACCTGAGATTTTGGGTCTCCCTCCACAAATCCTTCTGGTTGGGTCATGTAGACCTCACAGTCCATCTCCCCATTGAGATAGGCATGAGAGACATCCACAGAGCGAAGATGAAGGTCCTGGAGAGCTGCAAGAGCCAGGATGACTCTAATTGATGAAAGGCGAGCTGTTGGAGCGAAAACCTCGAGATAATCAAATCCAGGGCGCTGGTTATACCCTTTGGCAACCAATCTCGCTTTGTAGCGATCTATAGAGCCATCCGCATTTCTCTTCACCTTGAATACCCATTTGGAGCCTATCACTTTGCTCCCAGCAGGCCTAGGGATGAGTTTCCAAGTCCCATTGCTCTGGTGAGCAGCCAACTCCTCCAGGGCTGCCTCTCTCCACTTATCTGCATCAGGGCGATGCATAGCCTCTGCAAATGTGAGTGGCTCATCAGGGATGGATGCAGACATGGCCAGTTCATCATCACTGTCATCAGGGTCATCCACATCCTCTAATTGCGCAGGAGACAGCTTCCACCAGTCTCTGGGCTTCTGTCTGCGCCTAGCAGGCAGTCTGGCGCCGATTCCAATGGGACTGGCAGGTCTAGGAGGTGCTGGGGGTGAGGGAGTGCAAGGAGGAGGAGGAATGACCTCTGGAATTGCGACAGGAGGCTGTATAGGGTCTGGATCAGCTGCCACAGGCTCAATCTCTCCCCTCTGATCCAGATCATCATCAGTGTCACTATCAGTGTCCAGATCTGTGCTTGGATGGTAGTATTGTGCTGTAGGGGGTGGAATGGAGGGTATAGGAGCTACTGGCGCATTTTGTGTTGCTATTAGTGCCTGTGCACCTCAGACTAATTCCCAGGTTCCCCACCTTCCATATTAATGATGTGTTCACTTATTTTCATCAGTTGTTCTTTGTTTGTTCAGTGTTCGCATTTTTACTGTGCACAGAGTATCTTGTTCTTTAGTTACTGACTCTGTGCACATAGGTGTGTAAAACTACATAGACAACAATTTAGTTACTGACTCTGTGCACATAGTGCTGAGCATTGGGATATCTTAACATTTTGGGTAGGTTTTGGAGGGAGAGGCGCAGGTAGGGAAGGTGTGGAAGGGCGAGTGGACAAAGGGAAGTACCTCTCATCAAAATCAGCCCTTTCTGAGATGATTGTGCGCTTTGTGGTGGGATTGTAGAATTTCCAGCCTTTGTAGCCTTCAGGGTACCCTATAAACACACATTTCTCCATGTGGGACTCCAGAGGTCGCCTTTTGTCCTTCTGGATGTGCACATAGGCAGTACACCCCCAAACTCGAAGGTGGGAGATATCTGGCTTTCTCCCATGCCATAGTTCATAGGGGGTCGCATTTTGGACTGCTTCAGTGGGGCATCTGTTCCAAACATGGACCAAGGAGGCTAGACACTCGCCCCAGAAGGCCTTAGAAAGGCCAGACTCGTCCAGCATCGCAGTAAGCCGCTCAGAGAGCAGTCTATTGGCTCGCTCTGCCACTCCATTTTGCTGTGGTCGATTTCTGACTGTGTGCTGGCGCAGAATTCCGCATTTGGTGGTAAAATCGATGAAGGAGTTGCTCATATACTCCCCTCCCTTATCATCCCGCAAAATCTTGATTTTTCGTTCGCTCTGGTTCTCAGCAAAGGCCTTGAAGGTCTTGAAAGCCTCAAAGACCTCAGATTTCACTTTCAGAGGCAAAACAAAGCGATAGCGAGTGAAATCATCAATGAATGTGACCCAATACTTGTAGCCTGAGAAGGAGGCATGTCCTACATGGTGTACATCGCTGTGGACGAGTTCCAGAGGCCTAGAAGCACGCCAGGAAGCAGTGGGGAAGGGGTTTGCATGCATCTTTCCAGCCAGGCATGGTTCACAGATGGGGTCAGGGGAGGATTTGGAGTCTAGGGTCATCCCAGTGACCAGATTTCGCTCCAGCAGCGATTTGACACCAATCAGGTTGTGGTGAGCAAGTCTCCTGTGCCATAGGTCGAAATCCAGAGGCAGAGTGCTTGCTGCAGAGGCATACTCAGTGAGGGGAACAGTCTCCCCCTCAAGGAAGGCCGAGTTGTTGTCTGAAATTCGTGCAATGAAGAGGGAATGTTGGGAGCGAAGCCTAAATGCCATCTGCGAAGAATTGATGGTCACAGTAAAGCCCTTGTTGCGACAGAGATATAAGACAGATAATAGATTATTTCGCAGGTCTGGCATATGCAGGACATTGCTAAACTCCACAGGGCGACGCTTTCTACCTCCCACCACAGGCTCAAACACTACAGACCCAACCCCAGCTGAGTAGATCAACTTATTGTCTGCCAGCTTGATAGGAACGCGTTTTTGGCTGTAATTTCGCAGCCAATGGCGATGGGGCGAAGGGGACGAAGCAGATGCTTGATTTGCGGATTTTGGAGTCTTCTTTTCCTTCCTGTTCTTCTGAGAGCGATAGTAGGCTTTAGATCTCGCAATGTTAGGGCATTTGTGGATGCAGTGGCCTGAATATTCGCAGAACGAGCAAACCGACAAAGCTAGGCACTTGCAATCGCCAGAGGAGGTTAAAAGCGCGGTCTCTGATGTACTGGCATCAGGGCGACGCCTGCGCTGTGATTCTTCAGCCAGGAATGCTTCTTTTAGTTTCTCTTTGTCCAGGGAGTGGAATAGAAGCAAAAAGGACGCAAAATGCGCATAATCTTCGCCTAGAGAGCGAATCATAGCCATGCAGACCAGCTCATTGTCCAAGTCCTTGATGGAGTAGGGGGTAGATGGCTCCCTGGGGCGCAATTCCTGGATTTTGGACATGGAATCTTCGATTCTAGCGATTAGGGAGGTCAGGGACTCATCTGGGGCCTTCCTGATCAAAAAGAAGTCATCCCAGGCATTAAAACGAGCTCCAGGGCGCTGCTGGAGGTGGATGGAGGCCAGAGTGGACCAGATTTGTACAGGGTCATCCTGTACAGCATCTACATGGGTCCTCTGCTCACTAGAAAGCACCAGGTAGAGCTCTCCAGCTGCCCTGTCCGCTCTAAGGTCCCACTTGGCCTGAGCTTCGACTTTGGAGTCATCAGGGCGCTTTTCCAGACCACTAACAATGGTCCAGAGCCCTTTTGTGCGCAGGAAAGCCTTCATTTCACCTTTCCAGGTCGAGTAGTTGGAGGCAGTGAGTTTTGCGACAGAGGGCGACGAGTTGGCATGGTCTTCAGCCATGGTGGCGAATTTCGAGTCGAAAGGAGAAGGATGGGGTGGATGGGGTGAGTCTGGAAGCTGGGAGCTCGAAGATTGAGCTGTAGTGAGAGAGTGCGTGGTTCCTTTGGGTCGAGATTTTGCGCAGAGGTGGATTACGTGGCAACCAACGAGTGCTGAGAATCCTAGAGCGCGGGGCTCATAACCTGTTTAGATAACCACAAACTGAGGCCACTTGTGCCCAGTGTAAGAGACTTAAATTCAAGGCAATACTACATAAGACATACCTTGTGCCCAGTGTAAGAGACTGAAGAAAATTTCACTGGGCACACAACAGTAAGTGCGCAAAACTGATAAACAAAGGTAAACAATAAACAAAAGCAAACCAAGGACACTTAGAGCGAAGCTAAGTGTCCACTACATGTCTGTAGGGTTAGATAGAAATAACACAGAGGAGAAATGCAGTCCTGAGGTGCACAGGCACCTAATATGAACATTGTCACCCAGCTCATCATCCCTGGGATCATCACCTTGCCAAGTTCATGGGGGCATCTCCTGTGGGGCTGGTGTCAAGTCCAGGCCTACTCTGACCAACTCCAACACTTAACAAGGTCTGGGGGGAGGTGCAGAAATGCATCTGACAGATGAATGGAACTCTGACTAGTGGAGGATCAGCAGGGACAAAGTCCACTGAGGTGGAAGTGGGCAGAGTGAGGGCATCAGGTTTAGCTGATGTGCTACCCCAATCTCAGCCCTCATATCTCAGAGGTAGAGACCAGACAGATGTTTGGAGATAACTCTGACAGACAGAAGACAGAGAGATATGGAGTAGGAACTTGGGTGATATTCATACTGAAGAACAGCACTTCAGGTAACCCATTTTCATAAGCATTTAGGCCAAAGCTTTTCTCCAAATCATCCAAGCTAAAGGCCACTCAGACCAGGTCATCCCAGGGACATCTGGCCATGTCCCAGGGCTATTTACAGTTTGCAGGACCTGGGATGTCCCATAATTCCAGCCCTTTGGTAATATATTGTGGGCAGTCCCATGACTGCCTTAGGTGTCAGGGGTCCTCAGCTGAAAAAAGTGCAGCTCATATTCACATTGAAATGCCACTTCTGATCAGAAACACATACATACATAGCTACATAATTATCCAGGATGATGAGCATACCTGTTGAAGTAGGCAAATATGTGAGAGTCACTGCCATCCCAAAACCATGTAATACAACTTATTGTACACAGATCTGAGCAATCAGTGTGTTCTTGTGTGGTGTCATCTCCAGACTCATACAATGCTTATGGTTGTCAAGTCCAGGCCTACTCCAACCAACTCCAATGCTAGATGAAATCTGGGGAGAGGTTCAGAAGCAAGTCCAACAGGAAGAACTGAACTCTGACTGGCAGAGTGAGGGTGTTGGGTTTAGCTCATGTGCTACCCCCTTGCATGATCTCAGCCCTCATATTTCAGAGGGAGAGTACAGACAGAAAGTCAGAGGTAACTCTGACAGGCAGAAGACAGAGACAGAGGGAGTAGGAACTAAGTTGATATTTGTACTGAAGAACATTGGAGTACAGCACATGCTTTTATACTACCACAGAGGTACAGTAACCAGAATTGGAACTGACATACAGAGACTCATAAATTTTCAAGTAAAACTTCCTAGATGACGAATGAAGGGTAGATGGAGGACATATGAATGGGTAACATAGAACATCCCAAAAAGGGAACAGTCTAGGTGCTGGACCATGCAGTGCATGTGCTGTGGAGTACCTGACTGCATGCCTGTCAGGGAGAAGTCCAAAGGGTAGTCACATGACTCCTCAGAGGACAGTCCATGTGGTCCAGTAGGAGAGCAGTACAAGTCTGACAGTAGTCAGAGTGGAGATGACTCATAAATGTCAGGGGGTGGGCAGAGTTGGTGTGGAGTGGGTGAATGACCAGTAGAAGGGGGACCAGAGTGAGTGAAGACCTAGGATGAATGCACAGTCATGACAATGGTGGTGAGCGTTGCATTACTGTAATGAAAATTAATGGATTCAGACCTCTTCTGTGAGTGCCTATGTGTCACATCCATGACTCTCAGACTTGAGCCTGGTCCAGTCCAGACCCTGGCCCCTATCTCTGGTCAACTCTGGACCTAGTCTGACCTAGAAGACTCAACTCTGGCCCTAAGTGTTGATATAACCACAAACTGAGGCCACTTGTGCCCAGTGTAAGAGACTTGTATTCAAGGGAATACTACATAAGACATACCTTGTGCCCAGTGTAAGAGACTGAAGAAAATTTCACTGGGCACACAACAGTAAGTGCGCAAAAATGATAAACAAAGGTAAACAATAAACAAAAGCAAACCAAGGACACTTAGAGCGAAGCTAAGTGTCCACTACATGTCTGTAGGGTTAGATAGAAATAACACAGAGGAGAAATGCAGTCCTGAGGTGCACAGGCACCTAATATGAACACTAAGAGCCAGTTCAGAAACAAAGTCCCACCAAGAATCCAACTAAAAAAAACCCAGAAAAAAGTCCCAGGCTTCATCATGTAAGCATCCAACATTCAAGTGGAGCTTGAATTCAGGAGGAGTATGCTTGGTGTGACATATGTGATATTGCAACACAACACATGGCTGATATTGCTGATGAGTCGTCCTCTGTTGATGTGGGCTGACCTGTAGACAAAGAAACCAATGACGAGGATATCAACAAGGACTACCATTGATGCTGCCAAATTATCATTCTTCTTCTATTCTATTATCAACTTCAACTGTTTTCCACAGTTGCTCTATTGACAAACACTCTAGCCACAATCACTGAAGTGACACAGCATGCTGAGCCAATCCCATACCATACTTCTGCTCTAACTGGGGCAGGGTGAGTTACCAAACTTTTGAATGGCCACCCCAAGAGGATTTGCACAGAACTTGCAGTTCATAAGCATGTCTTCAAGATACTGATACTGCTGCTTCAAGAACATGGCTACACCCATTCCAAGCACATCACACTTGAAGAACAACTTGCAATCTTCCTCTACACCTCTGTAACTGGCTTGTCAGTCAGACATGTAGGGGAGCATTTCCAGAGGTCAAATAGTACAGTTTCCAAGTGCATTTCTGATTCACATTCCTTCCAATATACTGATCACTGTTGTAGGTACTTCAAAAGAATTTTGTTTGCATTTTCATCTCATGATATATACAGCAAGTTTGTACAATTACCATGCAGTGATGACCCTGTCCACCCCACAATTTTCAATAACCCCAAGTTTGACCCATTTTTTGTGGATGCAATTGGTGCAATTGACAGCATGCACATTACATGCACTCTGAGCATGGAAGAAAGGGACACCATGCAAAACTGCAAAGACTTTACATCCCAGAACTGTCTTGTTTGCTGTGACTTTGAAATGTGCTTCACATACATGCTTAGCAGGTGGGAGGGATCTCTGGCTG
Source organism: Pisolithus orientalis (assembly GCF_024613125.1). NCBI lineage: Eukaryota > Fungi > Basidiomycota > Agaricomycetes > Boletales > Pisolithaceae > Pisolithus > Pisolithus orientalis. The sequence continues at coordinate 5,840 of NW_026261045.1, read as the reverse complement.
ATGCATTGATCTACCATGATGCTTAGCTGAGTGATTTAGCCATTCTGGATGGCAAGTACTACCTTGCTGATGCAGGGTTCCCAAACTGCCCATAGCATTTGATTCCCTTCTGAGGACAGTGGTATCACTTAGTGTTGCAGGTGTAGTACTCCAGCACTCAGCAACGCTAGTCCCTACTAGCACTTGGTGGTTAAACCACACCAAGTAAGCCTAGATACCTTGACCAAATAGCTCAGTGGTTAGAGCACCCGGTCGAAACCTGGGAGGTCCAGGGTTCAATCCCCTGTCTGGTCGCATTTATTGCAACACTTAGTGGAATGGGGCTGCATGCAATTATGGTAGGTGATTTTCACCACTGTCTTTTTCTCTGATTCACATGGATTTCTAGGCCAGTAAATGCTGAGGAGTGTTATAACCTCCGCCATGCTCAGCTTTGCAATGTGGTCGAGTACATAATCAGTGTCATCAGGTGGCACTTCCAAATTCTTGTCATACCCCCAGAATTTGATATGAACATTCAATCCCATATCCCACCAGCACTTTGCTGCATCCACAATATCATTCACAAGTATGATCTGCTGGAATTAGAAGATATCAAAGGCTTTGTATTGCCTCTGCCACCAGATGGATCAGCACATGCAGTTGGCTCAATTGCCAATGCTGTTCCAACTGACACAGACTGCCTACAGATGACAGAGAAGTGGGGTGTGATTGCACAAAGCATATGGGCTAGTTATGTTGCAGAACAAGGGAAAAGGGGGGATCCAGTTACCAACTAGCTACATATATCATTTGTTTTCCCTCAATTCTTAGACATCATTTTTTCAAATGCAAGTTGATGAGTGCAGTGTTCAAATCAGAGAGAGATGTATTGCAAGCTGATGTAAAGATGGATTTAAAACTACAAGGTATGAGTATGACATATGATACAATCACTGCATACATGCCCTGATCTCATTGAGCCTCTTCTCGAGCCAAGCACATTGAGCTGCAGCAAAACAATCAGGATCACTTGTGAATGATAAGTATAAGCTAGCATATGTGGCATTTGCCTGGAACTGGTCTGTGATCCAGGCAATATTGATTGGTGAGAACTTATCTACATCTATTGCAAGAAGTGTCTCTGTTGCCTTGTGGACCAGCAGATGAACTGGATCTTGCAAGAAGTTGGGCTTGGACTGGGATGTGGTTTGATAAGGTGCAGGTGAGCCTGCCATTGTTGTGATTGCATCAGTGATGGTGTTCATCTGGTTATGCATCAAACTGTGGAATTCTCCTAAATCCTCCCCTATGCACTCAAGTGTCACATCTACTCCATGTTGCTTTCAAGCCAATGAGGTGGATGAAGCTGCAGTGGATGACAGGGCACCTGATACAACAGACAGGCCATCATCATCATCTGCCTTCCACTTTTGAGAGCACTCCATATGAGCTGAGATGCTGGAGGATGGCTTGACAGAGCTGATAGATGAACCATTTAATGAAGTTGGGGCAGATGGGGGAAGTGATGGTGGAGGGTGCTGGGTATTGGGAAACTGTTGGTACAGGGGGAGCTGGGTTTCCACCTACCAGTGAGTAGAATGTGGTGTGGTTCAGAGATGGCAATGCTGGTGGAGCATGGTCCTGGGATGGTGTACTTCCCCCCATGCTCTCACTCTCACTGTTGGAAGGACCCAACCCAGCATTTGACAGGCCTCCAGCAGAATTGTTGATGGTCAACACTGAAAAGTGATTCAAGCGCTTGCCCTTGGAGGGCATGAGGTCTCTCATCTGTTTGTAGTGCACCCAACCCTTGTTTTTATAAGGGCCTGCATCCTTGTGGATCTGTTGATGTCACCATTAGCACAGGAAATTCCATGCTAATTGAATCATACCCATACCTTCAGATAGTTGTTCCATGTATCCTTGCTTGCAACACCAATATTGGCCCCTGCCTTTAGGGAATATGTGAACCCAGACACACAGCAGAGATGATCAACAGCTGCATATGTAGTTCATAGCTGCATGATATCAGCTGGTTATTCTGTCATTTGACTGATAAGCCACACAGTCTTTTCCATTTCTGTTTACATGCTTTAGGGGTCTTGATACCCCCTTTGACAGGCTCAGGAAGGGCTTCAGCAGCCACATTCCAAAATGCATCCTTAAAATTTAAACCATCACCAGCAGTTGCCTTGTGGGAAGCAATGAAATTAAGAAGGGCCTTGACATCATTATCTGACCACAACACTGGCTTGCCTTCTGTGGACTGCAAAGTATGTGATTTACCCTTGGAGGGTGATTTTGCTGTTTTATGGGGGCACATGACAATGGAAGGATGAAGAAAGATCAATGGACTGTGGAATGTCAGGCTCATAACCCCTGCACCTAGCATGGCATCTTGGCTGTCCACCAAGCATCTCCTCTCAAATTCAAGCTCCACTTGAATATTGGATGCTTATGTGATGAAGCCTGGGACTTTTTTCTGGGTCTTTTTTAGTTGGATTCTTGGTGGGACTTTGTTTCTGAACTGGCTCCAAGTAACCCCACTCCAGCCTAGATAACTCAAGTCCGATGTTTTACCCCTATCTCTGGTCCACTCTGGCCTCTCAGCCTTGCACTGCTCCACCCTGGTCTTCCCAGGTCCATGTCCAGGTCACCCAGACATAACTCTGGTCTGTTTTCTGGTATTTGTGCTATACTTAGTTTTAATCCTCTTGCCTGATCTCTGCTTACTGTACAAATCCTGTGTCTGACTCCAGTTATGCTGGTCACCCAGACTTTGGCTGTTAGTCTTGGCACAGCCTCTGTGGCTGTCCACCCCTTGCTAATCATCTTTCTAATAGCTTATCAACAAGTCTGGCTCTATGTTCATTACTCCAGACCAGCCTCATGTATTTAACCCCTGTACATACTTTGTAGCACCTCAGTCAGAATATCAACTTAGTATTACCCTCAACTCTGTACTACCCTCCAAGTCTACTCCATAGCTAAGGCTGAGCCTTAAGCTATCCCTGGCCCCTGTCCTGGACCTCTCCCCAGCTTGCATATGGGTGCAGCACATAAGCTGAGACCAGGGAGGTAGATCCAACCCTGGACCAGCTTCCTGATGCATGCACTCTGAGACCAGTCAGTTTCCCATGGTCTTGGTCTTATTCCCACACTCCCAGCCTTGACTCTGGACCTCCAGACTTGGCCCCTGACTTCTGGCCTTGACTCTGGTCAACTGGACTTAGCCCCTGTCACTCAGACTTGAAGCCTGGTTGCCTGAGGGTAAACCCATACTTGACACTATGTATGTAAGTTCCTTTTTTTACTGCAACAGCACTCCTTAATAAGATCATACTAAATGCATCTCAGCCCTCCTCTCTGAAGGCCAGTTGGATGTCCCATGATAGCTTCAGAGGCCATGATGGGATGTCCCATGATAGCTTCAGAGGCTACTGTGGGACATCCAACTCCCCTCTCTGGAGACCAATGGGAAGTCCCATGATATCTTTGGAGGCTGCAGGCACTTCAGTCAATCCCCTTTGGAGACCCATTAAGTCTATATATTTCTATAGGTTTATACAGTATATTTATGAGGTCCAAACAGGTTGGGTATACCCAGCTGCTGCCATGGAAAGTTTCTTCTCCAGTACCCTGCCTGGGGGCTCCAGGGCAGTCATTGATTTCTCCTGGCATGGCACTGATCACAGGTGTGTTGTGTTTTTCTCATGCAATTTTCCACTTTCTGATAAGATAAGCATACCATCATGATTTCAAAATCAGGAGCTACAACATTCATTATGATGACATTACTCCATTATCACTTGCTGGGGTATTAACACCTACTAGTGCTAGTTGTAGTAGTTGGTAGTACTGCATAGTGTAGGCTATGCTACACTTTGTAGCATGCATTTTTGACCATGACTGACTATGAAAAGTGTAGTGTGAGTCAGAGTGCAAAAGTCACAGGATCAATGCTGTAAGGGTCATGTGACCCCAAGTGCTCCAAATGTGCTGCCAGCAAAGTCACATGACATGACACTACTACCAAGGTAACAAGGGTCAAGTCAGTTTGGAATATGTACCAAGCATGGTATGCATATACCAATCTGAAAACATCAGAAGGTTGGTGACTTGCTTGTCATTGACTTCTGTGAGATGCTAACTTAATTACAGAGGACATGCAGAGTTACTTCAGCTGCCACATGCTACATTATGGTGCTCACAAAGATGATGAAGAATATCTGGAACTTTGGGGTGAGATTTGCAAGTAATGGAAGGAGAGCATAAGTGGGACAAAGGATATGAGCTCCAAGGCAATGGTAGGGCATGTGATGACCTGTAGGGATTTGTTCACACAAGCTGTAAGTATCCCCTGTTGCTGTCATTTATTCATGGATTAAATCCTTATGCAGGCACATATGTGGTGTAATGTCAAGGACATCCATGTATTTGGATGTGTAATCTATGGTGGCAATGACAAAGCTGCCTGCCAGGCTCAGGGCATCTTTGCCAGCTCTCCAATATGTATGGAGCAAGCAAGCAAGAGGCAGCCAAGTGTCATAAGGCTGCTAGATTACCTGGCCACAATTGTGAAGTAAGTACAATTTATTGTGGCTACAATTGTCCTTGCCATGTCTCATGTTACTCTAGATATAAAATCCTTAATCCTGGTGTTTCAGTTGCCTTACCTGACTTTGGGGCTCTATCATGAACAACATGTGACCCAGTTTTCATGTTGAAATCCCAAGAATCCAGGCATGATCATAATTGCCAAGTTCTGCCTCAAGTCTTCTTGCACAAACTATGTAAGTGCTGGCCACGTATCCATGACTGAGCTGCTACCAGATCTTCCTCACAGATGAAGTGGGTATCACAAGTGCACAGAGGAATGTCCCATGGAAGTCTTTACTGAACCTTCCCTACATGCACCAGCACACCATTGTTAATTGGCCTGCTGCTGTCCCCACTGTCAGCCCAGATTTCAACATCAAGGGCCTCAGTGCTGATGAGCTCCATGCTTTAGCTGTCCCTTTTCTGAAGGAACAAATGGGTGCTGAGTTCCATTCTGAGGTCCATGCAGATGATGATGGTGATGATTCCTTGGTGCTAGTACCCACTGCATCATGTGATCTCAGGGAGTGGACACCCAGTGAGTTCAAAAAATTCTACATAATTATATGGACTCTGACTTGAATAATCCAGAGCAGAAGGAGCTAGTTAAGATGGTTAGCCCAGAGATGTTTGAAATCCCACTGCTAGTAAATACATTCAACTGACCCCTTTGTATTCTTTCAGATTTGCAAGCCTTCATTAAAGCAATCCCAAAAAGCATGGGTCCCTCTGACTCAGAAAGGACACCCTTGCCACTTCCTCCATTATCACCCCCTGTTGAAGATTCAATGCAGTCACTTGTACATGGTAGCATGGGAGTGAATCCATCTGCAGACTATGATCATTCCACTACCCCCTCCTCACCCATGACCAATGTGCTGGGGGTGTTCCATGTGCATCATCCCTCTCCAGTGGGCTGGCATTCCCTTCACTTCTCCACAACCCCAGATGAAGAGTCACACCATGTGCACTGTCCCTCTCCAGTAGGCTGGCATTCTCTTTGCCATTCCACAACTCCAGATGAAGAATCACAGCAGCTGCCTGTGTGAGGTGGTTGGCACACACATCATGCCAATCAAGCAGCATCCTGCCCATCTACATCCTATAGTACTAGGCACTCCCACAGTTGCTCTCAGACTCTGTGTCCTTGACACCACTCCCAGCAGGCATCTCACAAGCATCATAGGGAATATCAGGTGAATTCAAGTGATGATGATTTGCCACACTTGCAACAGAGAACCCAGCACAGGTATCCACAT